>NC_056727.1:899167012-899467012 GCF_019279795.1 Protopterus annectens | reverse complement strand
TTATGATGGCTATAACTCATACCACACTTTTCGGCCATTTAACCTGGAACAGAACACCAAAGGTGGAGGTGTATCCATATTCATTAAGGATATCTACACCTTCAGGCTAGTTGCGCAGCATAATGCATCCGAGGTTATCCAAGTGCAACTAACTCTGGGCAAAACTGAAATCCAAATTGCAGCTTGCTACAGATCCCCCACCATGCCCCATGATTCCCACTCCTCTTTTCTTAATATACTGGAAAATATTAGGGTTCAACCAAACACCCTAATAAAGGCGATTTCAACTACCCCACCATTAACTGGGAAAACTACTCATGTACCAACTCCTTCACTCAACATTTTCTGGAATTCATAAATTACAATGCCTTGGATCAACTTATCCACACCCCCAGCAGGGGCAACAATATCCTAGACCTAGTCATTACCAACATAAGTGACCAGTGTTCTACATATGAAGTCAACTCCTTGTTGATCAGATCCGACCATAAGCTAATCACCATAGATATCCACATCCCACCCCCACCCCCATTAAGGAAACCACAGTAAAAAAATATTTCTCCAAAGCCAACTTCATGCTTCTTAAGACAGAAGTGGTGAACTTCATGGCACCCTTGCAGATGGACAATACAGTTACGACTGCTGAATCCTACATAAATGCACTCTATAAGCACTTACACAAGTGCATGGATTGTGCTATTCCAAACAGAACCAAGATGCTATCTTCCAAAAAAAAGAAGCCAATCTGGTGGTCCCCTGCCATAAACAACTCTACAACAGAAGGAAGAAGCTGTTGCAAAAGAGAGTAAAATCCCATGAGTGGAGGAGCTCCCTGGTCAGCCTCAGTAAGAAGCTAAGATCCCTTATAAGATCCTCCAAAGCTAGCTATGAAAACAAAATTACCACTGATTCTAAGGGCAACCACAAAGCATTCTATAGCTATGTCAAGAATCTCAATGGCAACACCCAGATCTGCTCTGAGTTACAGCACAACAGCATGAAAATTACAGAACCAACTGATATTTCCAACATCCTGGCAGATAGGTTCAGTGCTAGCTTTACCCCCCCCCTCTTATCCCGTAAAGGCCCGTATCTATACAGGAAGAATGCAGAGTCGCTGTAATCACATCTATGCAGGTAAAAGCTGTACTCTCTAAAACCAAAAACGCAGCATCCATGGGACCGGACAAAATCCCAGGCTACATTTTACACAAACATCAGAACGAACTGGCTCTCCACCTAAGCACCATGTTTAATCATAGTCTCACATCAGGCTTTCTGCCCACTGAATGGTGCACAGCAACAGTTATCCCACTCCACAAAGGGGGAGCCACCACTGATCCTCGGAATTGTCACCCTATTAGCCTGATGAGCCTGGTCTGCAAGGCCATGGAACGTATCATCATGGAACTCATAAACAAAGACATTGGTAACCTCCAAACTCTGGGCACCACCCAGTTTGGGTTTGTGAAAGGCAGATCATGCCTTCTAAACCTGATCGACTTCTTTGAGGCAGTCACAAAAGCCATAGACGAGGGTAAGGTGGTTCACACAGCCTATCTTAATCGCCAAGGCTTTTGACACCATCCCCATTCTGGAATTATAGCTAAACTCACTAAACTAGGTATAAAGGCCTAAGTCACAAGATGGGTTGCCAACTGCCTCACTGACAGAACCTACACTGTAAAAGTTGCAGACTCCAAATCTGAATTTAAACCAGTGACAAGTGGAGTATGACAGGGTTCAGTCCTGGGACCTGTCCTTTTTGGTATCTACTTCTCTGAAGTACAGGCTAACACAGAAGGCCTCTGGCTAACAAAGTTTGCAGATGACTGCAGTCCAGGAGCCATCGTCAAGTCCCCAAATGATGTGGACATCCTACAGAAGGGCCTCACTGAGACAGATGCCTGGTGTCAGAGGCATGGCCTCAAGCTCAATGCCAAAAAGTGCATTGTCATCCCCTTTGGTAAAAACTCTGTATCCATGGGCTACCACATAAACGGCAGTCAACTTAATGCCGAATGTGTGATAAGAGACCTTGAGACCCAGGTGGACAGTAGTCTCTCATTTGATAATCACATCATCACAGTAGTCAGGAAATCCTTCTATGTGGCACACCTCCTCAAAAAAGGGTTCTCATCCAGGAAAAAAAAGGTCATCGTTCCCTTCTACTTGGCACTCATTAGACCCATTATAGAGTACAACGCCCTTTTGGAATATACCTCACAAGACATCTGCAGCAGCTGGAAAGGCCACAGAAGTACCTCACAAAGAGGATTACTGGCCTCAAACAGATGCCCTACACTGACCGTCTCAAAAAACTCCAGCTTTACTCTGTAGCATACCGCCTACTCTGAGGAGATCTCTGCCTAACATATAAAGCTATGTTAAACCCAGAGCTATTGGACATGCTACACCTAAAGAAATCCCAATCCCTCTGAGCTACACACTCCAGGGACCTAAACCTTGTCACCACAATAAACAGGACATGCTGGAGGGATAGATTCCTGTCCCAGAGACTTCCTATACTCTGTGTAAGCTAACCATCTATGTCAAGCAAAGTTCCTCATTAGCACTCTTCAAGAAAAATCTTGATGAGTGGATGGGAAATATGAAATACACCCCGGGGATCACTTCTGTGGCTCTTCTCAACAGGGGCACAGGAAATTAACTTTCTTGGGTGGCATAAGCCAGGTAACCTTGTTGGCTAGGCTTACTTAGGCCCTTGGGCTGATAGCCTAGTACCTACCTATGAACCTATGACCCCTGCCTCTGGGTAACCTGTGTGAATCTGTACAGCTGTGAGGTATGGCCAGTGCAGGATATGGCTATAGTGTCACGTCGATGGATGTACAAGCATGGGATCTTCAACCACCACTGTACCAAGGTGCTGAACCATTTACACAGACCCAGCAGCAAGTGTCTGCAGCATCCCCTCCAGAATGGCATGATAGTGCAAGAATATGTAGGCTGCTGACCACAATACTGGACATAGCTGCATTCACCCTGTGTTCCCCAGGACATCACTGCAAACAAATATGTATACCTGACAGTACTTGATGACATAAAACATCACAGTGTAAAACAGTACATATGTCTGAATATCTCGGCTATCACCAAGACCATGTAGCAGAAGCAGCAAAGACACAATTACCTACAGTAACTCACTTTACTTTGCCCATTTTGAACCCATATTGGTAACTTATCTACAGATATCCTGCAGAAATAGGTTGCTAGCTGTAGGTGTAGAACACAAAGTCTGCACTGGAGTACAATCTACCTGGAATGGATTCACACATTTAATACAGAAGGTCATACTGAGCATGCTCCCACACTTAGAGAAATGAAGGCTGTGTCAGACAGCAAAATACTGAAAGGTCATACTGGGCATACTCACACACTTACAGAAATGAAGCCCATGTTTGGCAACAACAGTGGACCATATATATCTGACAGTCACAGATGTTAGTGCATACACTCCTCAGTACACACCAGTCATGCTTTGCACACAAATTGGATAGGAATACATACATATATCCAAGGACAACACACTATAATTGGCCAAAAATATACATACATAGATGTGTGGAAGAGAGTGACAGTGACAAAGAGCCTCCCATCATGAGGTCTGTCCCACCCAGCACACATCCAATTGGCTAAAACCACATGATGTGCAAATGTCAATCACCATAGACATTTGCCTCTGGTATCCCTCAGCACTATAGTGTATGTGGTGCTTGTGCTAACTGTGCAACATGACTGTACAAGTCATTAGTCATCTAGCAGTTGTATACATGTAGCTGTGGAATATAAACCTGTGTGTGCCTGAGTGTTGTGTGTCTGCCTCCAGATGAATGGGTTATGGCCCATTCACACACACTGCACTCCTCATTGCTCTACTATGGCAAGCCTGCTGATGTCTTCACCTTGAAATTCACCTTTGGGGAAGTAGTAGCCCAGTAATCTCTGCGGCGTGTCCTATAACTGCATAATGCTGTAGTATGATGTACTAGTTAGGTAGGAGTTCTAATCCCAGATGTGGCAACTGTGCATTTGTCTGTGTAGGGATCAATGCTTTTTAGGCCAGTCACACTCACTGCAATTTCAAATGCCCTACTTTGGCAGGGTTGCTAAGTCTTCCACTTTGAAATACACCTTTGGGAAGTAGTAGCCTACTAATCTCCGTGGCATGTCCTATAATTGTATAATGCTGTAGTGTGATGTACTAATTGGGTAGGAGTTCTAATCCCAGATGTGGTAACTGTGTGTGTTTGTCTGTGTAGGGATCAATGCTTTTTATGCCAGTCACACTCACTACAATTTCAAATGTCCTACTTTGGCAGGGCTGCTGATGATATCCACTTTGAAATACACCTTTGGGGAACAAGTAGCCCAGTAATCTCTGTGGCATGTGCTATAACTGTGTAATGATGTAGTGTGATATACTACTTAGGTAGGAGGCCTATTCCCAGACATGGCAAGTGTAAAAGTTTGTGTGTTTGTGTGTGTGTTTGTTTGTCTGGGTAAGGATTAATGCTTTTGAGGCCATTCACTCTCACTACAACTTCCATTGCCCTTTGGCAAGCCTGCTGATGTCATTCACATTGAAATACACCTTTGGGAAAGAAGTAGCCCAGAAAGCTCTGTGGCATGTGCTATAACTGTGTAATGCTGTAGTGTGATATACTAGTTAGCTAGGAGTTCTATTCCTAGACATGGCAACTGTGAAACTCTGTGAGTGTGTAGGGATCAATATTTTTTGGCCATTCACAGTCACTACGCACACCTAAAAGTGGTGAACATCGATAACTGTGCAGTAACAGAGACCTGATCCAAGGCTCCAGAGAGCACCCCTGAAATACCAGGTACAGCTCTCACCACACCAAGACCAAAATAATAAAGGTGGGGGAATGTCCATATTCACCAAGGATATACCCACCACCAGACTACTTGCCCTACAGAATGTGTCTGAAATACCCCAGTGCAACTAACAGTTGGTTAGACTGCATTCCAAATTGTATAGCTTGCTACAGATCCCCCACCATGCCCTATGATACCCACTACAGCTTTTGAAGCATACTGTGAAATATTATGATACAAGCAAACACCCTAATACTGGGTGCCTTACAGTACCCTGCCATTAACTAGGAAAACTACTTGCATACCAACACGTGTGCCCAACGGTTCTTGGAAGTCATAATTCCCAATGCCCTGGATCAAGCAACTCATAGTCCCACCAGGGGCTCAAATATCCTAGACCTGGTCATTACCAACATGGGAAATCAATGCTCCACAACTATGGTCACCCCATCGGTGGTCAGGTCTGCCCATGAGCTAATCACCCATAACATCAATATCCCTCCCCCACACCCCAGTAATGAAACCTCCATAAAACACATCTCCAAAACCAATGTCATGCTACACATGTCAGACGTGACTAACGTCATGACACCCATGCAGATTGGAACTGAAAGGATGACTGCTGAATCATACATGAAGGCACTGCATGAGCACATCCACTCATGCATGAATTGTGCCATCCAATATAGAACCAAGACACTCCCCACCAAGAAAAGGAAGCCAGTGTGGTGGCCCCCTGCCATAACTGTTGCAGAAACGGGGGAATTTCCAGGATGCATAATACTCCCTTACCAGCTACAGTAAGAAGCAGAGATCCCTCATAACATCCACCAAAGCTAGTTATGAACCTATTATAGCCAAAGAAGTCAAAGACAACTGCAAGCTGTTCCATAGCTATGTCAGAAATCTAAATGGCAATGCTCAGAACTGCTCTGAGCTACAACAGGATGGTATTAAATATACTGCTCCCAGGGATATTGCCAATATTCTGGCAGATCGATTCAGTGCCAACTACACCCCCCTCCCAATCCCCAAAGGGCCCATCACAACATGGAAAGATTGCCAGATTTTGGTAATAACGTCCACAAAGATAAAATCCTCACTCTCCAGAGCTATGACAACAGCAGCCATGGGACCAGTCAGCACCCCGGGCTGTGTGCTACATGAGCTACAAACTGAACTGGCACCTCAGTTATGTGCCAGGTCTAATCATTGCCACACCTCAGGCTTTATGCCCACTGTGTGGTGCACAGCTACAGTTATCCCAGTCCACAAAGGGGGATCCACCTTGGATCCTGGGAACTACAGCCCCAGCAGTATGACGTGCCTTAGCTGCAAGGCCATGGAATGTATTATCATGGAAATTAAAACAAAGACATTGACAGCCTGCAAACACTGGATCCTAAGCAGGTTGGGTTTGTGAAGGGCCGATCATGTCACCTCAACCTGAATGACAACTGTGAATCTGTCTCCAGAGCTGTGGATGAGGGTAAGATGGTTTACATAGCCTATCCGGACCTTGCCAAGGCCTTCAACACCATCCCCCAGTCTGGAATCAGATAAATGTATCAAGCTGGCCATTATTCCTTATGTCACCGAATGGGCTGCCAACTGCTGTACTGACAGAACCCGCACTGTAAATGTAGGTGACACCAACCTCAGCCCCAGACAAGTGACAGTTGGAGTACCTTAGGGTTCAGTCCTGGCACCGGCCTTGTTTGGCATCTACTGCTCTGAAGTACAGTCTGACAATAAGAGACTCTGGCAAACAAAGATCTCAGATGACTGCACACTGGGAGCCAATATTGAATCCCCACATGATGTGGATATTCTACAGAAGGGCCTTAAAGAAAGATATGCTTGGTGCCTGAGCCATGGCCTCAAAATCAATGCCAAGAAATATATAGTTATCCATTTTGGGAAGGGACATGTACCTGTGAAGTACCACATTGGTGGCAGTACACTAAGCACCTAAAGAGAAATAACAGACTTAGGGACACAGGTGTAGAGTGGTCTCACCTTTGATAACCACATTGCCACAACAGTCAGGAAACCCATCTATGTGGCACACCTCCCACTAAGGGCTTTACATCCAGGAAAAGGAGGCCATTGTCCCACTGTAGTCATCTCTCAGTAGATCCAGTACAGACTACAATGTCCCATTACGTATGTACCTCACAAGACATCTGCAACAGCTAGAGAGGCTGCAGACATACCTCATGAAATGAATCACAGGCCTAAACCAGATGCCCTATGCTGACCGTCTGAAAATCATCCAGCTATACTCTGTCACGTATTGTGTTCTCAGAGGCGGTCTCTGCTTAACATACCATGCCATGTCAAACCCACAGGTGTTGGCCATGCTACACTTAAAGAATTCCAAACCCTCACAGCCACATGCTCCAGGGATCCAAATCTTGTCATCACAATGAACAATACATGCTGGAGAGATGTGTTCCTGACCCAGAGACTCCCCAGATTCTGGAATAGACTGCCCATACATGTCAAGCAGAGTGCCTCTTTGGCCCTCTTCAAAAAGAACCTGGACAATTGGATGGGAGATAGGAAATTGACCCCAGGGATCATATCAGCTGCCCTGCTAGACAGGGGTCCATGGAAGTAAATATTGTGGGTAGACATAGCCAGGGAATTGTCATGTCTACGCATGTATAGGCCCTAGGGCCGATAGCCTAGTATCAGCCTATGAAACTATGAACTACACTTTCCATTGCTCAATCTCTGTGGTGCATTCTATAACTGTGTAATGCTGTAGTGTGATCTACTAGTTAGGCATGAGTTCTATTCCCAGACATGGCAAGTGTAAACGTTTGTGTGTGTGTTTGTTTGTCTGTGTAGGGAGCAATCCTTTTGAGGCCATTCATGGTCTCTACAACCTCCATTGCCCTATTTTGGCAAGCCTGCTGATGTCATTCACTTTGAAATACACCTTTGGGGAAAGAGTAGCCCAATAATCTCCATGGCACGTGCTATAACTGCATAATGCTGTAGTGTGATATACTAGTTAGGTAGGAATTCTGTTCCCAGACATGGCAAGTGGCAAGTTTGTGTGTTTGTTTGTCTGTGTAGGGAACAATGCTTTTGAGGCCATTCATAGTCACTACATCCTCCATTGCCCTACTTTGGCAAGCCTGTTGATGTCATTCACTTTGAAATACACATTTGGGGAAGGAGTAGCCCAATAATTTCCATGGCACGTGGTATAACTGTGTAATGCTGTAGTGTGATGTACTTGTTAGATAGGAGTTCTAATCCTACACATGGTAACTGTGAGACCTGGTGTGTTTGTGTGTGTGTGTGTGTGTGTGTGTGTGTGTGTGTGTGTGTGTGTGTGTGTGTGATTCATATCCTGTGTGGAGGTAGGTGTGAGCGTGTAACAATTGGACTCATTGTGGAGCGGGTTTTGCAAATTTCTTATATGGTGGGCCTATTATATGTCACACTATCCACCTTACAAGGATAACAGATGTCAAACAGCAGAGAGGCTGGGGTTGACAATCCATACCCCTATATGTGACATTAAAGCCTGGCAAACAATATAGGCAACCCTGGTATTACCCAGAGAACACTCTCAACCCATGTCTCATACACAAACACACTCAGCTAGGCAACAACCACTATGCTGGTAGTTCCCTGCATATTGACCACAAATAGTAATCATGGTGTGACTTCAGTGGACTACAGAGGGCATGGCACCCTGTCCCATCCCTACAATAGGCACATAATTGCATACAGTGGTCCTTCACTATGTTACCCACTGGACACCTGCAACAACTGTAGAGCCAGCAAATGTAACCCACAAAGGACATACCATGCCTTATACACATGCCTTGTATGGACAGATGCCACTGACACCAGGGAATACCTGTATCATGCTGTCAATGTAGGTGCAGGGTCAACCTCGTGTCCATTGTTAGTTCTCACCACATGAGGCCAGGAATGGCACATCTGATGATAAATATCTGTGTACACAACATGCCCCAGACACCCCAGGTACACTTCCACATTTCACAGAACATGCATGTGGGATGTGTGCACACTGTCCATGTCATGGACTATAGAACACATACATGGCAAGCATTGCACAGCACTGGCCACCCACAATAGTAACCCAGATGACTGGATGGTGAATACAATACCCACCTGTGTGGGCCAATCCAGAAACTACACCCCTGAGCCACACAGCAGACCATTGTCATGTGGCCTGATGCCAAGGTATACCCTTTACCTAGCCTTGTACAGCCTTCTGGCACAGTCAACCACTACACACATGTGAAGCAATGCACCCATGCATGTCAGTACTGGCAACCTATGGCTGTGTGTGTGTGTGTGGGGGTATAATGATGTGGATGCCATTCACACTCACTACACCTCCCATTGGCCTACTGAAACATGTCTTCTGATGTCAGACACCCTGGCATACCCTTTTCCCATATATCATCCTGATAATCCCTGTGGTGCATGTGATACCTGAGTTTTACTGTATTGTGGCAGACTAGCTAGTTAAGAATTCTAATCCTGACCCTGACAACTGTGATAATGTATGTGAGTCCCTGAGAGTGTGTGGCTGTGTCGAACTTGACACCTGCTCTTGTGGACAGGCACATGTACTACATCTACCTTATCCCTCCTTTATCACTGTTGCAGATGTCATTCACCATTGAATATACCTTTGGACAGCTTCCCAACATATAAGCTTTGTGGTGCGTGCAATAACTGCATAGACATGTGATAGCAATACATAGTCAGGTAGGGGTTTGAAACCCCATACTGGTAAGTGTGTGACACAAACATGCTTAAGCTTTACTCTCCCACCCCACCCCTGTCTTACTTTGTCTCTGTCTGTCTCTCTCACTCCCTCTCTGGTGGATGTGGAGAAGTACACCTGCTTTGTTTAGGCAGCAGTTTGTGTTTTGTAAGGTATGCTCATGATCAGCTGATGGCCCCTGCACGAATTGAAGTCCCCACTAGCTGATTGCATGTGGAATAGCGGTGGTAACATTCCCATAGCAATTGCATGGAAGCACACTCCTATAACTAGGAACATCATGTGGGTGTTGGCCCTTTTCATTCACTGTGAGCAGGACTTCATATCAGTGTGTGGCAAACAGCATCACAGATGATAGTAGGATATACCTCTAACAACATACACTGTAGAGACAGGTCAACGAACAGGAGGGGGATGTTCCAGACATGACTACAGAATGTAAGTGTTGCTCTTCTGCATTTGGAGTAATGTTGGTTTTACAGGGTTTGTGTGGATATGGCTGGTCTACATGATTTAATGCCTGTCATGACAGTGTTAGACATTTGAGGAAACACTCACCTGTAGGGTTATCTGTAGACTGGCCAGTGTTTGGAATCTTATCTGTCTTATGTTACTCACAGTTCACCTATCTTAGAACTGCAGAAGCATAGTCTGAGGATTGCAGTCAGTAAATGGTGACAGCCATGAGAGTTACTGACTTCATATCCCTCATAGGACATATGTCACAACAAACCCTAATACAACAGTAAATGTATGAGGGTATCACAACAACATGCCAATATTGACCCAGTGTTTGTGGCTCCAGCCACACATCTGTCAACCTTTGTACATATGTCATTCAGTAAGAGGTGCATATGTTCTGTACACCATTATGTACTGACATCATACCTGATAACAAGCCAGTCAGATATCAGACTGTTAGACATGTTATGTATAGTACAGGTTATTTCTGAGGACATAACATGGGCATTCTGTGGTTCTGTGTACAGTGGTGGGGTCTGTGTACTTATGGTGACTGTTGACAGTATGTGTATTGCTAATATATACCTTGGCTTGTGTACAGACTGTGGTAGATGTCATTGTTCTTGGACCAGTCCTATCTATTGTTACATGCTGCTCCAGTGTATGGTACCCTATCGGCTCACATGTTTTTAGGGCCAAACGCACAAGTGTCCCATACCACAGACAGGCATTGGAGCACACTGTGTCATGACCCAGTATATGTAGGGTTAGTGTGTGAGAGGCACATATGAGGATGGTGTTGATCAGAAAGTCCATATAGTGTAATATTAAGCTTGCGTACCATATGTATCTATGGCTGTGTTCACATTGGTTGTGGGTATGCACTTTCACACAGGTGTCTGTTACTCTGTGGTGTGACATGCCTGTAGAGCCTGCTATATTAGCAGGTACATGTGTATTCTCCCATACGAAATGTAGGCCAGTGTTGTGGCAGTCTGCCTGTAGTTTGCACAGTGTTGTTTTACATGCCTAGCAGCTTAGTGTAATTACCCAGTGTGATATGTCCAGATATTTGCAAGATGTACTGCTGCCGGGCCACCATAACTGTTGTGTATTTCTGACAAAGCTGTGGGATGCTGTACAGATGTATGTCACTAACTACTGGGTAGTATGTGGCCATGTGACCACTGCAGCACCAGTTATTATGTGTCAGGACAGACAGAAGTGTGTGAATGCATAAACTGTGTGGGCATATGTAGTCCAGTATTTACATGATATACCCATGTACATGGCTGTTAACATCCACATTGTCAGGCCTGGTCCACATGTCTCGCACTAAGGGGATCTGTGTATACCTCTGGACTGACCAGAGTGTGCCAGTCTGTCCACATATATTGGTCATATCTCTGCTGTAGTCCACAGGATCATTACTGTGCTATCAGTGGTACTGTACTATGATGTCCTTAGGATGTCTGTCAGTAACTGATGGCATACATGTCAATAGCAGATGTAACCTCCTATACACAACATGTCTGTTAAGAGAACCCCTGTTACAATAGCAACAGTCTACATATATACCTGCTATACATACATGACATCCCCTTCCACTAAGTGGTTGAGACTATTGGTGCTGGGGTATGACTCCACTCCATGTTCTGGACATATGGTAAAGCATTCTTTGTGGAGCTTTTCTCCCCGGGCCTCTGCTGAAAAAGGGCCTTTTCGGCTCAGTCAGACACCCCCGGTTAACAAATGTAAAATAAAAATAAATAAATATATATATATATATATATATATATATATATATATATATATATATATACATATATACATATATATACATATATATATATATATATGTATATATATATATATATATATATATATATATATATATATATATGTGTACATATATACAGATATATATATATATATATATATATATATATATATATATATATATATATACACACACACACACACACACACACACACACACACACACACATATATATATATATATATATATATATATATATATATATATATATATATACATATACACATCTATATATGTCTACACATATACAGGTAGATATATATGCACATATAGTTATAGATCTCTGCATATATATTGATATAAATAGATATATATGTACATATATGATGTAAACATATATATATATATGTGTGTATATATATATATATATATATATATATATATATATATATATGTACACACACACACACACACACACACATATATATATATATATATATATATATATATATATATATATATATATATATATATATATACATACATAGAGATCTATAAATGGCCATATATATATGATGCACTATACAGATGGATATAAATACATATATATGAATATATATGTGTATGTACATGTGGACATATATCTACATATGTATATGTATATATCCATATCCTTGTCATGTGTAAACATTACTGTTGTGTATACCTTCCCAGATGTTTCACACCGTATGTATCTGATATGTGTATGTTTAGATATAACAACATATGTGATGCAATAGTAATATCACTAACAAGTACTATACAATTGTAGAAGACACAGCAATTGTTCAATACTATTTAATATGTCTACTGACAGATGTATTGGAAAAATAACAACTGTCTTCACAGCTGTCATGGTGTAGTGGTTAACTGTTGTGACTATAGTGTACAGGGTCCTGGGTTCAAGATCTGCAAGGGCTGTTTATTTTGCTTCTGGGCAGAATAGCGGCTGTTACATACAGAGTGATTAAGGTACCTTTAAGCAATTGTAAGTGGATTTGCGCGGGTTTGCATGAAGGTAAGCAATGCTAACCTCCTGTTAAATATGCTTACAGAGAGTTAGCTTCAATATTGCTTAACTTGTGTGCGCATTGCTATCCCCTGTGCAAACAGGCTTAAACCCGCTTACTACTGCTTAAATATGCTTACTCCCACTTACTACTGCTTACTACTGTCGAATGGTGCTTACCTTCGCTTACCCCAGCACTAATTTAGACAGAATTGTAAAATGGTTCTTGGGAAGGTGGTGGATTTGGGTACTCTATGGATTTATCATTCATTACGCATTATACCTTCGATTTTTATCCCTGAATCATGTGTACATTTACTGTATGGGGCAGTTGTGTTTATTTGTGGATTTTACATTATTACAATGACACCTAACATCTGCATTTAATGCAGTACTCCAGTTCACAAATATATGTTATTTAGCAGGTTATATAACAAATAATATTGTTCATAAAGTGATTTCACATGGAAAATGGAATGTACTGGAGTGAGACTCGAATCGGGAATGACTGCTCATAAAGCAAATGTTCTGACCACTACATTATTGCAGTACTGCTTCATTTGCATACATCTTGATATTTATCTTCTTGTGCCATTTAAGCTACAGTATGCGTAGCTAAGTAATGGGCAAACCCGCGCACTTACAGTTAAATTTTATCTGTTTGATAAAAAATGTAACTTGTTTATATTATTATATTTTAACTATTGCTCTTATAAACTTGGGGGGGTGTTGCTGGGGGTATGCAACCCCCTATAAGTGGTCTCGCTCATTGTTATTGCTAAACTGCAGTTCTTGATTGCAGGGGCGTGTATATTGTGAGAACTCTGCTCTCAGACACGCCCCCTACACTTGTCCCTGCTTCGTGTCAGTTTAGGAGCTCATGCAGAGCGCCTTCATTAATATGCATAGAGAGCTGCTGTGCTGCTCCTAAATGGTCGCTTCCATGCAGGACTAAGCTAGTCTTGCATGGAAGATTACTGAATCTGCGAGAATGTGATAATGACAATATCACAAGTGTAAATATTAATGTGAAACTGATAATGTAAATTTTGAATATGACAGTGCAAATGTGTAAATAAAGTAACCTGTACTATTTTTTATAAGTGCTGTGGAATATTTTACACTCACCTGACAACACCAATTACAGCAGATGGGACCTCAGTAACATGTGATTTAAAGAATGGGACACCCAAGAATGCACCATCCCTGTTATGTTGTACTGCAATGTCAGTAGTGGAAAATGAATCCAAACATTTGGTGTAGGAATAGAAGCCTTTGTTGTTGAAAGGGGCTCCCTAGTGAAATGTCAGTAATTGAAATGCCGGTTGCAGACAAGCTGAAAAAGAGCACAAGTTACAGGAGAAGAGAGACTCTCTAACATCTCTCTTCTCTTCTCTTTTAAACTTCTTTTTTGTTGGGGGGGTACCAACCCCTCAAATATATATATATATATATATATATATATATATATATATATATATATATATATATACCAACTCAAAAGATTGCCATACCTCAGAGGAAAGGGAATATTCTTAGAAATGGCGATCTTGGACTTGGTCTATGTAAGTCCGTTTTGTTGGCCATTCAGTTTCCATGTTTCAGGACTCGCTTTGGCAGATCCCAACATTTCAAATGGTTACCATTGAAAGGTGAAACAATGATTGAAGTATGTTACTTGTTTAAGTCACTGAGACTGATGAGGTAAGGAAGCACTTTCTAGTTAAGTAACTTGTTCAAAGTTTCACAGTAGGTAAATGGAGATTGAAAGATTCAAACCCAGGATAACAGAATGAAGTTAATCAGCAGCACTTTGCTTCAGCCCTCTATGCTAAACTGTCAGCAATACTTTTTAAAAGAGCTGATCTCTTTTTTATCCATTCACAAACACACAGCCTGGCTGAATGTTAGATACAACTTTTTTTCATTCTTCCTGAAAGACTTAAACACTTTACTGTTTAAGGAATTGCATATGCGCTCGCTATATCTCCTCTATATTTCCTCTTCTGCTCTCCTCAGTTTGTCACATTTTCTTCTCTCTTATCTCTTCCGGCACACATCACGGTACCACACATTGGGTTAGGAGGGTATACCCGGTACATGTACCTCTTAGGTTTGATCCCCAGTCACTACATAAACACAACCTTTAAAACAGGAAACAAAATACAAAATATTTGGATTCATAAAGAAATGCATATGCACCAGAATGTGGGTGGCTTGTTGGCAAATGTAACTTTGTCCCACACACTTCACAAATGACTTCATCCTGCAGGATGAGTATCATGATTCATAAAAACCCATAATTCATACCTGTGGTAGCACTTATGTTCCTTATGGACAGGGATGATCTAAGATACTCAAGGCATAGGCACATACCCATGCCATCCTCTTGCCTCTAGGGGCCATTAATTGGGTAAAATCAGGTTATATTCACTAGGCTTGTAAGGGCTCTTAAACCTTTCTTTAGCCTAGTTATCTCCTATGAAGCTATGAAGCTATGCTACACAACATTTGAGCAGAGGGGTGTAAGTGCACATGGCTGTACATACACCAACATTCTTCTATGGGGAATGAGCAGAGTAGCATGGTATGCTATTAATAAAGCAAACAGCTGGTATTTCTTATACTAAGACTGTCTGAATCCAATTTTGTTGAGCAGTGCAACTGTACAAAAGTGAGCAGACAACTTTGCTTTGCTCTGACGAATGTCTATGAATCTCAGCCAAACAAAACATAGGTAAATAATAAGCAAATAGTCTGCAGACTATTACATGCCTAGCAAATAACCAGTCAGTGACTAAAAGGTAAGAATCGAACCCCATACCTTGTGCCTGTAAGGTAAACACCTTAACTATTATGTTCACCCCAACTCTAATACAATGATAGAATAAACACTCACTTGCCCATCTTACAGGAAAAGCTACCGAGGAACATAGTAGCTATCTGCTGTAGACATTACAAACATTTTTCCTTTTGAATCTGATGCATTTACTTTTTGTTTTAAAGTTTTATTTTTTTTTTTAATATTGACTAAAATCCATTTGCTGTTTTTCCTGCATACATCTGTTTCCAAATCAACTTGTTTGATTTTCCTTGCTATGATCGAGCTCGTTATTTTATAAATAGTTTTATGAATTCTAGGTGGTATTTTAGAAATTTCTAAATTTTATTTCAGAAGTCATTAAGCTTCCATTATTATATATAGCTGGTAGCAATATTATTTTACTATTCCTCATTTTTTCATGTGCATGTTTTATATCCGATATATATTAGCACCGCTATTGGGATGATTTACAACTTGAAGAAACAAATGATCAGTAACAAAGCTAAAATATCTTTTCATAGTATTATCTAGCACTTAAATTGACCTGTTTCACATTGGGATATCTAGTGTATGTCTTGAAAAAACTGCCAAAATGTTATTTTTCACTGTTGTCTTACTGGAAAGTTTATATAGCATTATTATGTGAAATTTCTGGCTTCATAGGTTACCTTCTCAAGCTTATTCTCTACTGGACTTCAAGATGCTTCATTGGCATAACTCTAATACCCTCAAGTTTGTATGTTCTACTTTCCATAGTGGTGTTTGTCCCTGTCTGTGGGCACACAAGCAGTCATCTGTGCATATCAAGATTATTTCTGAAACAAGTTAATGACTGACTTCTGATTTTAGGTGGAAGCATATTCCATATCCAGAAATATGTTGTATAAAGTATCTGTTTCATATTTACTTTAATATTTATTGTTGGCATTATGTTTTACAATCAGGGGTTAGCTCCCCCAGCACAGTGTTCCCAGCATACACTTTTAAATAGAACTAGATTAGACTTTGCCTTACAGACTTGACATAGATTTAATTTAAGTAACTTGTAAGAGTCAACAAATTCAAATAAATAAAGTAATTAATTATTTTGTACTTTTTCCAAGTAGTTTCGGGTGGTCTATTTGAAATCTACAAAATATTGTATTAAATCATGGGTCAAATAAACAAAGACTCACTTGGTAGAGCGAGCTTTGTAGAGTAATTAGACGTGCCCCTTAGAATTAGATGAGCTAGCGAATATGCTTTTCTGATGACGTTAGATATGCACTGGAGAAAATTCTTGTTGTCTGTTATTGTTCCTAGATCTTTAATGATGGTATAATTTTTATGATCTTTCCAATTATTTGGAGATTATAGTCTTTTTTAAACCTCCCCATCGAACTCCTAGCAGCCTCCATCTGTTCCTCAGTTTCCCTTGTCCACTTAGCTCCAGATTTTCAGTTGTTCCTTACTGAGTACCCCAAATGTAAAGCTTTCCCTGGTGGGCCTCCTGACTCCTTGAAAGGCTCACATCATGAAATTTATTTATTTGTTTGTTGACATTTGATTACCAGGAAAATCCAATTGTCTAGATGCCCATTTTCAGTGGAGGCCCAGGGAGAAAAGCTCCAAAGTATTACAAAAACAATTTAAGAACAACAATTTTACATTCTTCAAAAGTAATGCAAAAACATCTACAGTTTAAAAAAATCATGTTTAAATAATTATGTATACCAAATTGGTCATAATATATGAAAACGTGGGTTAAGAATAGATAAAACATATATAACAATGATTTAATATTTAGAGAAATTTTATCCACTTTATAGGGAGATTAAAGATAAGTTAGTATAATACAAACAGGAATTGCAATATGAAGTGAGAGGAAAGACAGGGTTATGGCACATTTAGAATAAGAGTCAGGGGAAAGAAATAGATAGAAGTAAGGAAGTGAGTGAAGAAGGGAGAGTAAGGAGGTGCAAGATATGAATAGGTACATTTTCATATTTAGGGATACAGTTTATCCTGGGGTTGAGCAAGAACAGAGCCACATTTTGGCTTTGGAGCCTTTCAGAATGGTTTTAAAGGACTGAAGGGGGGCAATTGAACTGATGGATACAGGTAAGGAGTTCCAGGCCTTAGCAACATGGTACGAGTACAGACCATGCCCATTAGATTTGTGAACAGAAACAAATTTTTAATCATTTGATTGAAATGACCAATTGAGAACATAGTTGTGTAGAATGGTATTTATTGCTGGACAAAAAGATGAATACTGGATAATTGTATAGGTGGTTGGAAGCTGTGTATACTTTAGTTGATGGGGTAGTTTTAATCAATTTGGGCTTTTTAGAGCTATACTATGGTGGGTTCTGAGCTGTGGTGGTGGTGGTGCTGCGGTAGCATTGTCGCCTCACAGTAAGGCGTTGTCCTGTTCAATTCTTAGCTAAAGCATCTTCTGTGTGGAGACATGCGTGAATGGGCGTACCTTCGTTGAAGGTTGTGCATCAGAGCTGGCAACTCGGCACGTAAAAATCTACTGCCAATCATTACCGGACCAGAGTTCCGCTGTGGCGACCCCTGATCGGGAAAAGACGAAAGATACAAAAACTATGGTGGGTTCTGAAAGGGGTATTTGTTGCAAATTTAGCCACTTTATTATAACATTGTTCATATTTTGACTTTTGTGATGCATGGAGGTTAGTAAGGATGGAAGCACCATCAAGTATTGAGGGTAGGAGGAAAGTGGAGGCAGATGTTGTATTAGTTGCATTTGTGAGAAGATTTTTGGCTCCGTCCATAGTTTTTGGTAAGATTTTTTATACAGGTTTATATATTCAGGTTAATTTAAGATTATCATCCACTATCATCCCTAATAATTTGTTATGAAAAGTGATTTCAATAGTTGTATTACAGAGAGAGGATTTTAAATTTTGTTTTTTTTTTACATTAGACAGGGATTTGGGAAGAAAAAGTAATATATTTTTTTCTTTTTGGTTGAGCATGAGTTGTGAGTTACAAAGCCATGCTTCAGTGGCTATTAAAGCTTCTTGGGTAAGGTTTTGGAGATGTGCCAAGTTGGCTGTCTGATAAGCATATGAGTATGGAGTCATCTATATTGTATTAGGGAGGGCTGCTGTGTGGATGTGTGGAAATTGTTGGTGAGAATGTTAAAGAGGAGAGAATCAAGGATATAGCCTTGTAGTACACCAGTGGTGACTGGGAGGTATGGAGAGAGGATGGAGTGCCATTTTTCTGACTGATACCTATTGCACAAGTAGCTTTTTAACCATAGAAGGGTGAGCTAAGATAGACCTAGTGAGGGCATTTGAAGTAGAAGTAGAAGTTTGCTGCAAAAAACGATGTAGAAGGCTTTAGACATGTCTAGAAATATTCTTTGTTTAGATCCTGGGAACAAGGGTTCTGATGAGGAATTGTAGTTGTGGAACTGGGAGCCACCATTTATGCAGCAGCCAGTGCAAATCCCAAGATGATGGACCAGCTAGTGATATGGGATCCGGACATCATCACTGTCTCCTTTTCTTGATGGTGTGGCTTGTGAGACTCCTGGTCCCCACCAAAGATAATGCATCAAGTCTCCCCAGGTCCTTCCCCAGGATAGAAGAGCTGTCCAACTGCTTCATCCTGTCTTCCCTGGCCAACCCTACTAACAGCCTGACTCTGTTCTCAAACTCAAATTGCTAATAGCACAGATGGACACCCTGTCTCTGCGCCATTATGCCAGCTTGATGCCCTTTTTGCTAAACCTGCACTTGTTTTTAGTCATTTCTAATTTAATTGCATTGTTTTAAACTGTGTTATGTCTAATATTGCTACATACTCAAGTGTGCTAGCTTGCACCACATTTGAATTGTTTTTATTGCTGTTTTAGCTCCTTTTCTGTAAGCCTGTTTCCTACCTTACCTGTAACTAGTGTAGTCCAGATACAGATTTGCTGTATCCAGGACTGTATGTAAGCTTCTGAGACCCCCAAGCCTTTCTGTGTTGGAGGGAAGCCTTCTAGCTTGTCAGTGGGAGTGGTAAGCACTAGGTAACCTGTCTACCACATAAGGAGTGGTTCTGGCCTAGAAATTGTAGTTATTGGCCATTTGGGCAATCTTTTCCATCTCGCTCAACTTTCTGATTTGAAAGCCCACATTTGCACATGTTTCTTTCCTGTAACTAGTCTAGTGCAGATACAGATTTTTAGTTTTAACACTTGAATTTGCTTATTCCTGCTCAGCGCTTGTTCAGAACTTGTTGTAAGCACTAAATAAACTACTAATTACTATAGCACTCAACATTACTTAGAGGAAAACAGTTTTTGCACTTACTTTCCTCACTTGCTTAGAGAAAAACAGCTCTTGTATTCACTTTCCTCACTTATCTAGAGGAAAATAGTTTTTTATTCAGGCATGTCCAAGGGTCAGCTCCCAGTGTTCTCTTCTGTCTATCTGATGAATCTGGGCATCTTGGGGCAAAGTAGAAATTTCCTCATGTACACAGACAACCCTCTCCTCATACCACCCAACACTACAACCTGTGAGAGATGCACTTATTTAGCCAAACTGGAGGTAAGGCTCTCTCCAACCAAGACTGAACTTGACATTCAAGAGGAGAAGGTAAACACTTGCACCACACCACACTTATCACATAGTCTCACTAAATCTACACCACCAAAATCCACACATAGAAACACAAAAACATTTGCGGAGGCTCTCAATAATAATCTGCCCAAGCAACAGAGACCTCCAAAGCAGAAACACAAGCAATTTCCACCCCCCAACACAACCCAAATGACACATAGCCCACAGACTCAGTGTGCCACTCAACCACAGCCAATAAGGCAAAACAATGTATCCAACGCACTAGTCATAGGTGACTCTATAGTCAGGCACAATGATGTCCCACTCACCAGGCTAAACAAGGAGAAGGTTACTGTTAACTGCCTGTCAGGTGCCAGGATCCACCACATAACCCACGCACTCAGGACACTCCACAACAAGTATAAATATGACTCTCTCATTGTCCATATTGGTGTGAACAACCTGAGACATACCTCCCTGGACTACATGAAAAGAGACATGGAAGAGCTCTCCGATCCTGTAGCCCAGGCAGGTATGACCCTAGCCCTGAGTAGCATTCTGCCATTGCCCAGAATGATACCGCAGTACAAGGACAAAATGATTGACTTCAACAATTGGCTAAGCTTCTGGTATCATTCTAAGGGGATCCAGTATCTGTCTGCTTGGAATGACATGGTCGACAGACCATGATGCTTTGCCAGAGATGGCCTGGACCTGTCACCCCTGGGATTCCAGATACTGACTAAGGCTCTTGTCTATAGTGCCTTTTTTAGGCAAGGTTCAAATGACAAATTCACCACCGTAACAGGAACAGGCAAGCAAAAACTGAGGGTAATGCTACTCAATGCTAGAAGTCTAAATCTCAAAATGCACTCACTCAAGGCACTCCTTAAAATGGAGAACATCGATATCTGTGCAGTGACTGAGACCTGGTTCAAGGCTCCAGAGAGCACCCGTGCACTACCAGGCTATAACTCATACCACACTTTTCGGCCATATAACCTGGACCAGAACACCAAAGATGGAGGTGTGTCCATATTCATTAAGGATGTCCACACCTCCAGGCTAGTTGCTCAGCATAATGCATCCGAGGTTATCCAAGTGCAACTAACTCTTGGCAAAACTGCAATCCAAATTGTAGCTTGCTACAGATCCCCCACCATGCCCCAGGATTCCTACTCCTCTTCTTTTGATGTACTGGAAAATATTAGGGTTCAACCAAACACCCTAAAAATGGATGATTTCAACTGCCCCACCATTAACTGGGAAAACTACTTGTGTACCAACTCCTTCACACAACACTTTCTGGAATTCATAAACTCCAATGTCCTGGATCAACTTATCCACACCCCCACCAGGGGCAACAATATCCTAGACCTAGTCATTACCAACATGACTGACTGGTGTTCCACACCTGAAGTCAACTCCTCGTTGGTGCGATCCGACCATAAGCTAATCACCCTTGATATCCACATCCCGCCGCCACCCCCCATTAAGGAAACCACAGTAAAACATTTCTCCAAAGCCAACTTCATGCTTCTTAAGACAGAAGTGGTGAACTTCATGACACCCATGCAGATGGACAATACAGTTACGACTGCTGAATCCTAAAGAAATGCACTCTATAAGCACTTACACGAGTGCATTGATCATGCTATCCCAAACAGAACCAAGACACTATCTTCCAAAAAAAGGAAGTCAATCTGGTGGTCCCCTGTCATAAACAAACTGTACAACAGAAGGAAGAAATTGTTGCAAAAGAGAGTAAAATCCCATGAGTGGAGGAGCTCCCTGGTCAGCCTCAGTAAGAAGCTGAGATTCCTTATAAGATCCTCCAAAGCTAGCTATGAAAACAAAATCACCACTGATTCTAAGGACAACCACAAAGCATTCTATAGCTATGTCAAGAATCTCAATGGCAACACCCAGATCTGCTCTGAGTTACAGCACAACGGCATGAAAATTGCAGAACCAAGTGATATAGCCAACATTCTGGCAGATAGGTTCAGTGCTAACTTTACCCCCCCCCACCCTAAAGGGCCCATATCTATACAGGAAGAATGCAGAGTCCCTGTCATCACAACTATGCAGGTAAAAGCTGCACTCTCTAAAGCCAAAAATGCAGCATACATGGGACCGGACAACATCCCAGGCTGCATTTTACACAAATGTCAGAACGAACTGGCTCCCCACCTAAGCACCATGTTCAGTCATAGCCTCACATCAGGCTTTGTGCCCACTGAATGGTGTTCAGCAACAGTTATCCCACTCCACAAAGGGGGAGCCACCACTGATCCTGAGAACTATCACCCTATTAGCCTGATGAGCCTGGTCTGCAAGGCCATCATGGAACTCATAAACAAAGACATTGGTAACCTCCAAAGTCTGGATCCCACCCAGTTCAGGTTTGTGAAAGGCAGATCATGCCTCTTGAACCTGATCGACTTCTTTGAGGCAGTCACCAAAGCCGTAGATGAGGGTAAGGTGGTTCACAC
Organism: Protopterus annectens; assembly: GCF_019279795.1. NCBI lineage: Eukaryota > Metazoa > Chordata > Ceratodontiformes > Protopteridae > Protopterus > Protopterus annectens. Next base: position 899,444,192 of record NC_056727.1, on the reverse strand, counting down.
AGCCTATCTTGACCTCGCCAAGGCTTTCGACGCCATCCTCCATTCTGGAATTATAGCTAAAATCACTAAACTAGGTATAAATCCCTATGTCACAAGATGGGTTGCCAACTGGCTCACTGACAGAACCCACACTGTAAAAGTTGCACACTCCAAATCTGACCTCAAACCAGTGAAAAGTGGAGTACCACGGGGTTCAGTCCTGGGAGTTCACCTGTTTGGTATCTACTTCTCTGAAGTACAGGCTAACACAGAAGGCCTCTGGCTAATGAAGTACGTAGATGACTGCAAACTAGGAGCCATAGTCGAGTCCCCAAATGATGTGTAAATCCTACAGAAGGGCCTCGCTGAGACAGATGCCTGGTGTCAGAGACATGGCCTCAAGCTCAGTGCCAAAAAGTGCATTGTCATCCCCTTAGGTAAAAACTTTGTACCCATGAACTACTACAAAGACAGCAGTCTACTTAACACTGAATGTGTGATAAGAGACCTTGGGACCCAGGCGGACAGTAGTCTGTCCTTTGATAGTCACATCGCCACAGTAGTCAGGAAGTCCTTCTATGTGGCACACCTCATCATAAAAGTGTTCTCATCCAGGAAAAAAGAGGTCATTGTTCCCATCTACTTGACACTCATTAGACCCATTATAGAGTACAACGCCCTTTTTGGAATGTACCTCACAAGACATCTGCAGCAGCTGGAAAGGCCACAGAAGTACCTCACAAAGAGAATTACTGGCCTCAAACAGATGTCCTACACTGACTGTCTCAAAAAACTCCAGCTTTACTCCATAGCATATCACCTACTCCGAGGTGATCTCTGCCTAACATATAAAGCTATGTCAAACCCAGAGCTGTTGGACATGCTACACCTAAAGAAATCCCAGTCCCTCTGAGCTACATGTTTTAGGGACCTAAACCTTGTCACCACAATAAACAGGACATGCTGGAGGGCTAGATTCCTGTCCCAGAGACTTCCCATACTCTGGAACAAGCTACCCATCTATGTCAAGCAAAGTTCTTCATTAGCACTCTTCAAGAAAAATCTTGATGAGTGGATGGGAAATAGGAAATACACCCTGGGGATCACTTCTGGGTCTCTGCTCAACTTAACTTTCTTGGGTTGTGTAAGCCAGGGAACCTTGTTGGCTAGGCTTACATAGGCCCTCGGGCCGATAGCCTTTTGCCTACCTATGAACCTATGAACCTCGTGAAGTTTCATTTACTGACATTACATATGTGGTCATTACTACTACAGTAGGTATATTTTTCTGTAGGCCATCCTGAGGACTTCAGCATCTTTTATTTATGTAAATTTGTGACCCAGATTTCAATTATCAATATATTTGGTTATCCATAGACCATTTATCACTTTTATATATGAAAAAAATAGTTCTTAAAGACGCCATCTTGGTATATAGCCCTATGAAACACCACTGGTAACCCCCATTGGGATAGACAGGCTACTCTTCAGTATGAACTTGTCTGTTTCTTAACTCAGTAGACAAAACACTGGTTATATACAAACTGACAAGTAGTGCTGCTACATTGTCAATTATTCTACTATATTGAATAATGCTGAATGCTTTGGCAAGGTCAAGATAAGCAGTATGCACTGTCATTCTTTCATCAAGTGCTTCTTTTACCTCTTTAAAGAATGCCACAAGATTCAAAAGGCAACATCTCTCCGTATAAGCTTATACTGTCCCACAGGTAAAATTAATGGGTCCTCTTTGCCATTTTACATAAGCTTCATTATGATGTAGCTCTGATTTTTTTTACTTAGAATATTATGAAGCTAATGGGTTTGTTTAAATCTGATGTTACCCCCCTCCCCCCACAAAACACTTTGTAAAATGGTACCACTACAGCCTGTCACCACAGGTCAGGGACAAGCCCACATTCCTAAAAATTTGCTTAAAATGATTGACTGGGGTTTAGTTTGGTTTTTCTTGAGTCTGTACAGGAAATCATTGTCAAGATGGTGACAGTGAATGATCATCTAGGGTGATTTTTCTATCTGCATCCTATGTCAGTGCACTACTAACACTTTGAAAATATGGTTTTATCTGGGTGTCCTCCTGTGTTTTTTGTCTTTGGTCGCCCTGCTGGCTGTCATAATGCCACTTAACTGCTTTGTTTATAGTGGTTATATGTATAAACAACATAGGGTTTTTTCTTTGGCTTTTCTTTGGGGGTTTGAATGACTATGTTCATAAACAACTTGCCACTTCTCAGATTCAAGCAGCAGCTGGTGTTAGAAGAAATAAGTCTCACAGCTTTAGGAAGTGTTGGGAAGTTTCTTGTAGGACTAATTCTACTGTGGACTTCAGACTTGTGTTTCCAGTGGTCTTAGGAAATATTTACTTGCTGTTGTGTTACCTCCTGATTTGTTGCTGAGGTTGCAACAATCTTGCAACCATGTTCAGTGCTTGACAAGTGTATATGTGTGTGTGTGTGTGTGTGTGTGTGTGTGTGTGTGTGTGTGTGTGTGTAGTCTTTTCTTCATCTGATTCTCCTGCTTCAGTGGACTTTTTGACAGACCAGGATGTGGGACATTTTTCATCTGTCAGTTTCCTTTTTATGATCTTTGGATGATACTTGTGTCATGTTTGAAGATGGAGGACTGCATCTTGGGTTGGAGTACAGAGTTTGATTGGTACAGATTTGTATTTTAACATTATATCATCTATAGCTGCACTATTTTTGGACATTTGTAGGAGGGGTTGCTTTTCTTTTTACACTGCTTGAATGTTGTCGTAGCATTTTTATTTATTTTTAGAAATCACCTTTATTGAATTATCATTTGTGAAATAGGCAAACTCCTGTTTATGTAAAATAAATCAAACCATATTAACAAGTTCACATTTACAAACATTGCACATAACATATAAGCTTTTATGCAATATAGTCAATCCAGCATTACGTAAATTGTTACATACCTGCTTAAACCTCATTCCTCCTCAACACATTTTTATGCATGCATTGTTCCCACAGTTTCCATTTTTTTCTATGTAATTTACTCATCCCCTTTTCTAAAGATCCTACTTCCTGTTGTTTTCTCTGTTTTACAACATTCACTATTTCAAATATGGTTAGTTTAGACTTTCATTTCCATTTTCTAGTAATTATTTCAGCAGCTATCAAATTTAAATTCAGCAAGATCTTACCATGTCTGGGGAAATTCAGATCCTGTATCCCAGCTCATAAAATCATTTCCTTAGTCACAGTCATTTGCTAACCCAGTATTCCTGACAGAGTACTCAGTAGGGAATTTTTAAAGTCTGCCAAATGATTACACTCTCAGAACATAAGCTCCCAGGTACCTCTTTCTTCCCCATTACACCACCAACATTTGCCATCTACCTAAGGAAAAATTCTTTGGAGTCTGCTTGGGGTATAGAAGTACGTGTGGAAACACTTCCAAGCAAACCCCCTATTTTTTAGACTATGCTGCATATTTGGGGGCCATAAATATGTTTTCCCATTGTTTCTTTAGGAATTGCATATCTAACCTCTTTTCCTTATCTTTTCTGACCTCCTCTGATTGATTCCTATTGTTATCGTACAATATTTTACATGCCCTACTAATTATCCCTTTTTAAAATCAGCCTCTTTTCTAGATCCAGCTAAAACTCTACCAGTGCATGCCTTTCACTTAGGATGCCCCATCCTTTCTCTTTGCCTATACTTTGTCTTCCTTATCAGGGACTGATAGCAATTTTTAGTATGCAGTAAAAATGTCTTCTTGGCCTCTTCCCATTCTATTACTTTTGTCCCTCTAATTATTTGTTCCAGATATCTTAGTTCCTTTGCCAGCTTCCTCCAGTAAATTCAAGCCCTCTCTTGCCTATTCTCTGTACCCCTAAATGCAGTCATCCCTATCAGCAGAATATCCTTCCTCCATTCCTGTGTTGGCTTAGTTCTTAGTATACTTTCTGCTACTTTATGAACACTATATTCTATATGACTGTTGTTATTCCTCTTAACAATTTCCATACAAAATCATCCAAGTCTTTCCTTATTTCTTGTTTTGCCCCCCCCCCCGCTTCATCATCACCTCTTTCCAGTATGAACTGTAGCTTTCTGCTTGCGTTGTGTATAAGAGCCTTAACTATGTGGCTTTAAAATTATTCCTTCAAATCAGGAAATCCTAAACTTCCTTGTTCTATTGGAAGGATCAACTTATCCCATTTGACTCTTGCCCTCTTCTCCTTCCAGATAAAATTATTTAACTCTTTATTAATTACTTCCCACAACTTCACTGGTTGATAAAAATTTGTCTGACCTTTGTATAAAATTAAAGGGGCTAAAAACATTTTTACTGCTTGTATCTTGCTATCCATATCCATAGGCAAAAGCTTCCAGTTTCTCAATTTTTGCATTATCTTTTGTTTAGTCTCTTCCCACATATTCTTAGCTGCCATAACAACATCCTTTTAACCTACCTTTCTAAATACTTCATTTTATCATGTCCTCATAAATCTGGGTATTGCAGAACCAATTCATGTGTGGGTATATAATTTACAGCTATAACCTTTGTTTTATCTTTATTAATTTTATATCTCCCCCAAAATGGAACTGTCTCAGAATGTTCCATAACACTGAGATGTCCTTTATTGGTTCTGTGAAGTAAAAATTATATCATTTGCAAATAAAGCCAACTTTTCTTGAATACCATACCAATTATATCCTTGAATTTCTGTGTTCCTTATTTTCTTTGTGCCAATGATTCTAAATAAAACGCAAATAACAAAGAGGAAAAAAGATGCCCTTGCCTGCTTCCTCTGCTCAGACTCAACTTATCAGAGAACCCTCCCAGTTTGATTTTTGTTTTGATCCCTTATATGTTCTACTAACTAACCTTATTATTGCTTCAAGAAATTCAAATGTTTCCATTGCCCTATTCATAAAATCCCAGCTTACTCTGTTGAATGCTTTCTCTGCATCAAGACCCACCAACAACAGCAGTATTTTCTTGCATTCTATTTCCCTCTGGATCATCATTGTTCTTTTAATGGTGTCAAATGTTTGTTTCCCCTTCACAAAACCACACTGATCCATATCTATCAATTTTGGCAACACCTTTGCCTTTCTTTTAGCCATTATAGACATAAACACTTTACAATCATTGTTTAAGATTGAAATGGGCCTATATAAAAGTGGATCTGATGGATGTTTACTGTCTTTAGATATTTCAGCCACCACAGCTTTTTCCAGGATGTTGGTGCTTCCCTCCTTTTAAAATACTGCTAAACAAAATCTTACAGATTTTATTTTATTTTTATTTTATTTAACATTTGTTTATCAGGAAAGTCTGATTGGGACAGAGCCCATTTTTAGTGGAGGCTCGGGGAGAAAACCTTCAGATCTTTATCACTTTCTTCCATCCTAACTTTCAAACTTCTACTGGAATGCCAAATGTTCCTGGAGACATTTCTGCAGATTGGCTATACATCACCATTTTATCTCATCTCCTCTTAACTGCTAATTCTTGAGCCTCGTCTACCCCAACATTGGTATATTTAAGTATTTCATAAATATTTCCATGTGTGCTTTTTCTTTATTTCCTCGTTTCTCTGCTTCATACAGGTTTTCATAAAATTGCCAAAATATTTCTAATAGCTCTATAGACACTGGTTATTTTTCTTATTATAGGTTCCCTAAGTTTGGCAACAAACCTTTCTACTTTCTTTTGTCTAAGATGGGCCAAAAGTTTTTGTGCCCTGGAGCTATTATCAAAAACAGTTGCTTAACAGCAATTTTGCTAAACTCGTGCATATTATCCATATACTCCCTTATTTTCTCTTCACTCTGCATTTGTGCCTCTACTTGTTTTGTGAGAGTCCTCATATTCTGTGATACATTGTCCTTTGTCAACTCCTCTAAATAATTCCTGATACTTCTTAACCATATCTCTTTTTTCTTTTATTTCCACCCTATTTTTAAACTCCACTTTAATTTTATCCCACCCACTAGCTACAGCTTCTGGAGTACTTTCTATCTTCCCCAATAACTTTCAAATAATTTCCATTCCTTAAATTTCTCTATTTACCGGTTAGGTGGGGAAGTGCCAGTGTCTCATCTTTACTTCATTTCCCTGCATTTTATCTTAGTAGTTATTGGTACATGATCTAAAATAGTTATTGGATGTGTGTCAAACTTCTCAATTAAATGCACAGGTTTCTGTGAAATATAATTTCTGTCTAGTCTAACCCAGTTATTGTACCCTGGGAAATAATATGTACATTCTTTCCAATCTCCAAATACTAAATTCACACCTTCCATACCAAATATTTTCATACATTTCTTCAGAAAACTACCCTCTTTTGTTAGTTTTCCTTCTAGGCTCCAAGATACATCTTCATTGTAGCAAATAAAATATCAGTCCCCATCTACAAGTAATGTTCCCTGATGAAAGCTGATTATTTCTCCAAATATTTTTAAGCTCCATGATAGCAGTTTTAGGTGGAATATAAATACATGCCAGCATAATCCTCATTCCTTGCTAAAAGTCCTTTACTATCACACATCTGCCATTATCTTTTTCTCTCTTCTATCACTATTGGAGCTCCTCTAGCAATTAATATAAGTACCCCTCTTTTCATTTGTCACAGCTATTTGGCTCAATATCCATTCTGAAATCCTTGCCTTATCAAATTCACATGCTCAATTTTTTCCAAATGTGTCTCCTGTAGCATTACTATTTGCACTCTGCATTTCTTAATATAATTAAATAGTCTTTCCTTTTTTGTCAATACCTGTGAGACCATTCACATTCCAAGATAATATAGAAAGTGTAACCATTATGATAAGAAGTCATTATTCCCACCTATTATATATGACACCTCTTTTAAAATGAATATTCCAGTCTTTTTGATACATGCACCCATGGATAGTTAGCAGGTCGATTCTGTTATACATTTTTTCCATCGGCATTGGAACCCATGTCACATTTTCATTAAAACAAAAGCAAACACAACCCAGAACCTGTTAACTTAATACAAACCCATGAGACTATGCACATTTTCAAATAATGAAGTTTAACCCTCCTAAAAGGAACAATTGTCCCAGATAGACAGCTACAAACACAGGCCTTATCCTAACGTTGTGGTTATTCATGCTAAGACACGTCATTGTCTGTGCTTCTACTTTAATTGGTATCTTTTCTTTTTTTATCTGTATTTCCCTCACAGATATGAAAAACAACTTGCATGCTTTCAGAAAACATTAACTTTTAGCCTTGAAGAAACCAATGTGTTGGCTTTCTTTTATTGCCCTATAATCAGCTTGTCTCCATGAAAACATAAGAGATAAGAAACCTGGTTCAAGGCTCTAGAGAGCACCCCAGCACTACCAGGTTACAATTCATATCATACCTTCCGGCCTCAGTACAAAGGGTGGAGGTGTATCCATATTCATCAAGGATACCCACATCTCCAGGTTAGTGGCACAGCATGATGCCCCGGAGATCATCCATGCACAAATATCAGCAGGCAAAACCACATTTCAAGTCGTAGCCTGTTATAGATCACCCACCATATCCCAAGATGCTCACTCAGCATTCCTTGAGGCATTGGAAAATATAAAGGTCCTACCCAACACCATCATTTTGGGTAATTTCAACTACCCTGGTATAGACTGGGTGAACTACCAAAATTCTAATTCCTATGCCCAGAGGTTCATAGAATTTATAAATTCAAATGCCCTTGAACAACTGGTATGTTCTCCCACTAGAGGGGGCAACATATTGGATTTAGTCATCACAAATATGGGCGCCCATTGTACCACACCCGTTATCACTCCTTCTCTGGTCAGATTAGACCACAAACTGATAACCCTAGACATCCTCACCCCTCCACCTCCTCCAGTCAAAGAAACCATCGTAAAAAACCTTTCCAAAGCAAACTTCAAACTACTTGCGTAAGAAGTGGAAAGCTTCACTATTCCCTTGCAGAAGGATAATGATATCCAGGATGCAGAATCCTACACCAAGGAACTTTATATACATTTTCAGGATTGCATGGACCATGCTATCCCAAATAAAACCAAGACTCCTTCCTCAAGCAAGAAGAAACCAGTCTGGTGGACCCCGGCCATAAGCAAACTATACAATAAAAGGAGGAGACTTATACAAAAAAAGGCCAAATCTCAAGTAGAAAAATCTTCCCTGATCAGCTTTAGTAAGAAAATGAGGGCCCTCATCAAGTCAACTAAAGCCAATTTCGAAAAGAAAGTTGCCAAGGATGCCAAGGATAACCATAAGGCCTTCTATGGTTACGTCAAAAACCTAAATGGCAACGCTCGGGTTTGTTCTGAGCTAGTACAAAATGGAACAAAATACACTGACCCCACTGACATTGCCAACATCTTGGCTGACAGGTTCAGTGCAAATCCCCCCCCACCACCACCTACAAAGCCTATTACTATTCCAGGGGATTGTGTAACTCCAAGTATTACTGATACATTGGTTAATAAGGCTCTATCTAAAGCTAAAAACACTGCCTCCATGGGACCAGATGGTGTCCCGGGCTGTGTCATATGCGAGCTCCAAAATAAATTTACCCCGAATCTGAATACCCTGTTCAGTCTCAGCCTCTCAACAGGATATGGGCCCATAGAATGGCGCACAGCAATGGTGGTTCCGCTGCACAAGGGTGGGCCCACAACTGACCCTGGGAACTACTGACCAATAAGCCTGATCAGTCTGATCTGTAAGGCAATGGAGCAAATCATTATGGAACTCATAAATGTAGAGATTGTGAATCTCCAAGCACTTGACCCCACAGAGTTCGGCTTCGTCAAGGGCAGATCATACCTCCTGAACCCGGTGGACTTCTTTGAGACAGTTACTCAGGCTATTGATAAGGGAAAGGAGGTTCACACGGCTTACCTTGACCTTGCTAAAGCATATGACATCATTCCCCATTCGGGTATTATTGATAAACTCACCAACCTGGGCATAAACCCTTACGTCACAAGATGGATCGCAAACTGGCTCTCAGACAGATCCCACAAAGTAAGAGTAGCGGGTACTATGTCCGAATCCAGACCAGTAATGAGCAGTGTACCTCAGGGCTCTGTCCTGGGGCCCCGCCTGTTTGGCATATACTTCTCAGAAGTACAAGCAAGCACTGAAGGGCTGTGGCTGACCAAGTTTGCAGACGACTGCAAACTGGGTGCTATAATAGAGTCTCTGGTTGACATGGATATCCTCCAGAAGGGCCTTAATGAGACTGATGCATGGTGTCAAAGCCATGGTCTCAAGCTAAATGCTAAAAAATGCGTAGTAATCCCAAAAAAACAGAGTACCCACGAACTACCACATAGGAGGTAACCCCCTGAAATCTGAAGTAGTAATAAGGGATCTAGGGACCCAAGTAGATAGTCAGCCAAGGTGGTTAGAAAATCCTTCTATGTGACCCATCTGATCACGAAAGGGTTCGCATCAAGATCTAAGGATGTAGTGGTACCCCTTTACTCTTCCCTCATCAGACCCATTATTGAGTACAATGCACCAATTGGAATGTACCTGGCTAGGCATCTCCAGCAGCTGGATAGACCACAGAGGTACCTCATTAAGAGGATTACTGGCCTCAAACAGTTGCCCTATGCAGCACGATTGAAAAAACTAAGGCTTTTCACTGTTGCATACTGCCTTCTCAGAGGTGATCTCTGTTTAACATACAGAGCCATGTCCAACCCAGAACTGTTGAACATGCTCCATCTGAGCAAAACCAAATCCACTCGAGCTACACGCTCTAGGGATATAAACCTCAGCACAACAATGAATAGGACATGCTGGAGGGATAGATTCCCTTCGCAAAGACTTCCCTTGCTATGGAACAAGGTCTCGATCTACATAAGACAGAGCCCCTCACTATCACTCTTCAAGAGGAACCTTGATGAGTGGTTGGGTAACAGAAAGTTCACACCAGGGATCATACCAACAGCTCTACTAGATAGGGGCCAAGGGTACTAGCTGCTAGATCAAGGGCCTAGGGAACTAACCAAAGGGGCAATGAATACTGCACAATGTGGCTGGGCTAATATATGCCTTCGGGCAGATAGCCCAGTACCTACCTATGAACCTATGAACCTATGTAGCCCTCAGATGCATGCTTCTAAAGACAAACTGAAACAATTTTTGCTAAAGGAAAAACATTTCATTAAATTCAGTGTTCTTTTATATACTTTTTTAACTTAAAACTTGTTATTAGATTAAGCTAAGGGTCTTAATCTAGACAATTACCTATGCAAAAGAAAGAGAAAACATATCCGCTAAACATATATTATGATCTGTGCACTTTTGCACCCCATCACCCACCTCAACAAAAAATGATTACACTCTATTAACTTAAAACATGCATTTGTTTAGCCTTTTTTTCATTTTGCGTTGTAATGCCTACATTTCCTAATACTAAATAAAAGAAAGAGAAAAAGCATCTATTTACTCTAGTATCTTCATTACATATAACAACTAGAAATATTTTTCATGATAAAAAATTCATGTTGCATAGTAAAGTTTCATGGAAATACTGTTAAGAACAGAAATTGTTTTACCTTTTCCATTCCTCTTCCTCCCAAGTGTCCTTCTTAACATTAATGACATGAAGCAAGGCAAATGCTTTTCAGTTCTCCGCAAGTCCACTCTTTCCACTTTTTCTTGTACAGTTTTATTTCACAAATGTGATTTATGCTTTGCAGTGTCACATTTATTCACTAATTTCCATGTTACTGGTCTTCTAGTTCATCTTAATCTCCTAACTCCAGACTCTGGTTCAATTCCAAGGTACTCCTGATTCTTCTAGTCAACTCCTGTGCTTTTCTCTGTCTTGCAAGTATTTTTCTTTGAAGCAATGGAAAAGGTTTCTCTTGCAATGTCTCTGTGTGTGGTTTTTCATCAGAAGAATGAGAAGAAGAGTCCCATTCTGCTTGATGGCTCACTTTTGGTGGATAAACTTTTATATTTCCTCCTTAGCCTGCTGTACATAAAAAATGACTTTGATACTCCAGAAAAAAATATTCTGAAGACAGACGGATATAATAGCTTGAGCTTCACACCAGCTTCTTGATATTCCTTGATTGCTGGAATACATTTGTTTCTCTTCTGCCTGGTATACATTAAATAATCATTTTCTACAAATGGTCTATTACCTCCAACTTTTAATACTTTGCCCCTTTTGCCACAGTTTTATCAGGATCAACTCTTTTTGCTTGTAGATTTGCAGTTTCACTAATTCAGGACTTGGCTGTTTTCTCATGGCAAGGTTTGGAACACAAACACAGTGTGCTCTTTGAATTTCTTTTCTGTTGAACTTTGCCCCTTACCCCTGCGGTAGTGTGATCTCGGACTTGGTATATTTAGTTACGGGGTGTGTGGGGGGCAAAGCCCCCTCACATAGAGGGTGCCCCCCACACTGATGGGTTTAGTTTTTTTTTTTTTTTCGGGATGGCCAAGTGGTTACTTACCTCAGGTCGGAATGTCAGTCTTCTGAATATCAGTCTTCTGGTTTGTCGGGGTAGTCATCTCGGTGAACTGAATGTCAGGGATGTGATTTTTTTTTGGGTAAGTGAAGTAGATCTGATGTATGATATGCAGTTTAGCCAAAACAGCACCAGGCTGCCTCATTTAAATCTAAGCAGTACTCAATGAAATAGGAGCCAGCTAGTCACAGCAAGACTCTAGACAAATCAGCTCACTTGAACTGGTGAATAGTTCTTATTTCCTCTCTTATAATGAAGATACAAAGGACACCCAGGTAGGTCTGCACTCAAATCTTCAGAAAAATATACTCCCAGATGTGCAACGGTTGGTAAAATCTCACTTTCTTCTTCTCTCTTCATTTGTCCTGTGTAATGCAGTCTGCAGATCAGCAAAAAAAAAAAAAAATAAAATAAATAAATAAAGAACAGCAAGGTGCACAAGGGTCCACATTTTAAAAATTAAGTAGCATCCAACAAAACGGGAGCTAGCCAAAGGAAGGTTCTAGCAGAAGACTCAAGCGGCGACTGAAACAATGGTTCTTGAACAGTCTCTCACAAGAAATAACTAGGAATCACTCCAGGATGGTCAAGGCAGGTAATCAAACCTTGAATCCCCAGGAAAAAGTACAGCTCCAGATGTTGCAGGGAATAATAAACTCTTTCCTTCCTCTCTCCTTGCCTTCTTTTGTCATGCTAGGCAGTGTGGTCTGTAGCTCAGAACAAAAATGAGCCAGTCATTTAGATCTCAGCAGTACATTGTGAAACAGGAGCCAGCCAATTAGAAGAAGGCTTTAGCTGAAGTTAACTCACTCAAGCCAATGATTTGAGCAATGGTTCTTGTCCTCCTTCACTCAGGGAGCAAATAGGAATCACTCTGACAAGTCTGATCATTTCTGAAACCTGAACGTATGTGTAACTTTATTTGCTGTATTTATGCATTATTGGGTTGTATAATCATGAGTCTCTCAACATATGCAAATTATGCTGCTCAAATATAATGGCAATTCTGTTGCTATTGAAGTCAGAAGCCTTACTCTGTTAGCAGATCACTTTGACCCATCTCCTGTTACTTGTAATAAAAGTCTGAAGAAACCTCACTTTGAAAATTATTAGTTGGTCACAGTTCCTTTTGGTACCCATCAAAGCATGATAGAAGCCTTACTGTTATGAACAGATTGGCCTCTCTCTCTCCTTTTTAACTATGCAAATTAATTGTATTTCTTGTATTTTGCAATTCATTTACCATAACACAGATTACATTCTTTGCAACTTCACTTACTACTGTATTCTCTACAGTGTATAGATGCAATGATTGTACTAGTATTTTAATCATTAATTAAAAAAAAAAAAAATAAGTAGACAATATCCATCTGGTCCATCGGGTGCGCTACAGAATTCTGAAAGCCCCAAATCCTGAAGACCAAAATCCTGAAAGTTCAAAATACTGACAACTCAAAATCCTGAAAACACACAGGATACCAACACTCACTATATTCCAGCACAAGTACATACAGAAACATATTACCCTTCAACTATATGCAGGGGACCAAGTCCCCCTGCACCCCCCATACCCCCTGCTACTTAAATATATCAACTCCGAGACTGCACTTCACTACACTAAGTGCAATCTTGGACTTGATATATTTAAGTAGCAGGGGGTTTGGGGGGGGTGCAGGGGGGCTTGGCCCCCAGCGTATACTTGGAGAACAGTAATATAGTTTGTGTTTCATTTGTTTCTGTATGTACTTGTGCTGGACTATAGTGAGTGTTGGTATCCTGTGTGTTTTCAGGATTTTGAGTTTTCGGTATTTTGAACTTTCAGGATTTTTGTCTCAGGATTGTGGGCTTCAGGATTTTGGGCTTCCAGGATTCTGTAGCACTCCTGGTCCATCATGTCTTGCATAGTATATGCAGCTTTTGCTTACCATGCTTATAAAGTGGCATGTTGTAACTGCTACTATGCCGAGCTGATTAATAGGGCTGTTACTCTGTAATAAGGAAGGAGATCACAGTTCTCTGGTGAGTGAACAAGAGGCTGAGTTGCAGATAGCAGCTGCATGGCATAACTAATGTAGCTGACCACCCCTAAGGCAGAAGGAAAAAATATTTTTCTATTAATTATAGAGCTACAGCTCAACAGCCATCATATAAATAATCTAATAATTTGTAGCACTCATGCCTTTAATATGAAGCTGAGTGGAGACTACTGAACTGTCACAGGAATTGGGATGCCCTTCCCCCAGACTTGTGAGTAATTTTGTATGTGGGATGAGGGTTACAAGATAGAGCTTCCTGCAAATACAGATTTTATACATTTAAAAAGGGTCTTGGGCACTTGCTGTCAGAGCAAGATCCTTACTGATTTCAGTAGTAAAGGAAGGGGAGATAGAATAGGTCCCTTCGCCATGCAGACCAAAGGGAAACTGTTCCTAGATTCATAGGTTGATAGGTGTGTACTAGGCTAATGGCCCTGGAGCCTTTACAAGCCTAACCCATAGGATTACCCTGGCATTGTGCCACCCGACCTTAGTTCCCAGTGCCTCTGTCGAGTAGAGCCACTGGAGTGATCCCCGGGGGGAATTTTCTATTTCCCATCCACTCATCAAGATTTCTCTTGAAGAGGACCAGTGAGATACTCTGTTTGACATGTATGGGATGTCTATTCCATAGCATGGGCAGTCTGTGGGTTTTGAACCTGTCCCTCCAGCATGTTCTGTTGATTGTGGTAATGAGGCTGAGGTCTCTGGAGCGTGTGGTGTGGAAGGGATTGGGATTTCTTTAGATGTAGCATTTCTAACAGAGCTGGGTCAGACATGGCTTTGTAAGACAAGCAGAGATCAGCTCTAAATAGGTGGTATGAGACAGAGAATAGTTGGAATTTTTTGAGTCTGCCCAATATATTTTTTTCCTAGTGCCCAAAACAGATGTGGGGTGAAGGCTTTTCTTAGATGTGCCTGGTTCAAACAAACTTTTGAAGGTGAAGACGTTCAGAGTGGAAGCTTCAACCACTGTAGCTGTCCACACCCTTCTCTAGGGGCATGGATGACAACTCTGGATTTGAAAGATACTTTTGGTATGCACAAATGTTCATTCCTCATCAAAGATTTCTATTGCAAACCAGCACTCCAGTCCGAGGTGCTCTCCCTTGATCTATTGACAGGATGAAATTTTTTAACAAGGATTTTCACTCTAGCAACATCAGAATTGAGGTTGAGGTGCATTTATGATTTCCCTTACTTAGATGATTGAAGTCCACTTTTGGAATGTGGTACTAATGATTTTTTTCTGGACTCATTGAGATCACCATCATTTAATAACAGAAACCCATTCAAGATGAAATTGTTGTTAGGGGATATGTTAGACTGAGATAAAGAGAGGAAACTGTCTTACAAGGGTCAAGAATTAGCTGTTGGTTAAGGAGCTCTTGAGGATTCTTAGCCATACGTAGGTGGGCAGTCCAATTGCAGGTGATGCAACATTTCAAATGAAGAAGTTATGGCTGTATATTAGGATCATATAGGGTCAGGAGTGGGATCATTTAGGCAAGTGTCTCTCACTGTTTTTCTTTCTGTGCCTCTCTGTCTCACTCTTTCTCTCTCTCTCTATCTCTCTATCTCCCTCTCTCTTTGCCCCTCTCTATCTGCCTAAGTGAATCCTTCCCTTTTCTTATCAAGGAGCTTCATAGGTTCATAGGTTTATACTAGGCTATCTGCCCTAGGGCATTTATAAGCCTAGCCAGAGTGTGTTTGGCTTTCGCCATCCATTTTAAATTAATTTTGCTATGCCCTTTTTTGAGGTTAGTATACTGTGCCTCTGTCTAACAGTGACACAGAAGTGATACCCAGGGTAAACCTATGATCTCCCATCCACTCATCAAGATTCCTCTTGAAGAGAGTCACTGAGGGACTCTGCCTAACCTGGACTGGGATTTTATTCCAGAGTGAAGAGAGCCTCTGGGTTATGAATCTGTCCCTCCAGCATGTCCTATTTATTTCAGTGCTGAGGTTCAAGTCTCTCGAGCACGTGGCTCAATGGGATTTGGATTTTCTGAGGTGTAGCATGTCCATTAATTCTGGGTTGGACATGGCTGTATACGTCAGGCACAGATCGCCTCTGAGCAGGCGGTATGCCACTGAGTGGAGCTGGAGTTTCTTTAACCGGGCAGCATATGGCATCTGTTTGAGCCCTTTGATCCTCTTGGTGAGGTACTTTTGGGGTCTTTCCAGTTGCTGCAGGTGTCTGGTAAGGTACATCCCAAAAGGGGCATTGTACTCAATTATGGGCCTGATGAGGGATGAGTAAAGAGGCATGATGACCTCCCCTAATCTAGATATGAATCCCTTCATGATTAGGTGGGCTATATAAAATGTTTTTCTAACCACTTTGGCCACATGGTTGTCAAATGAGAGATTGTTATCGACTTGGGTCCCCAGGTCCCTAATTACTTCTTCTGTACTTAATGGATTACCACCTATGTGGTAATTTGTGGGCACTTTGTTTTTGCCAAAGGGGATGACTATACACTTTTTGGTGTTTATCTTGAGGCCATGGCTCTGGCACCAGTTTTCTGTTTCTATGAGGCCCTTCAAAAGCAGATTACTGAAATTCTGAAGAATCTGCGCAGACCCTTCAGAAATCCTCTCTATACTGAAGTACTGACAGCAGGCACATCGGACTAAGGCTATGTATTTCATCTGGAACCTGTTCAGGTATTGTGTGTGTGCATGCATGTGCCTGTGCGTGTGCACGTGTGTGCGTGTGTGAGTGCCTGTGTGTGTGTGTGTGTGTGTGTGTGTGTGTGTGTGTGTGTGTGTGTGTGTGTGTGTGTGTGTGTGTGTGTATGTGTGTTCCTTTGGGTAATTAGAGCCTTGAAGAAATCCCTGAGTGAGTATGGCAATTCTTCATGCAATGCTGGACAAAATCAAGGCAGTATAGTGTTGAGACTGCATATAAATTTGCAACCTTTTTGTAGTGGTTTTCTAAAATTGCAACAAAGCTGTAAACTGGGGTCTATATCACGTAATCAAACTTCCAAAATTTCGAACAGCATAAGTTTGAACTTGGAAGATCGAAATGTGATAACATCGAAACATCAGAACAGCAAATTTTTTCCCAGGGAAAAAATTTGCTGTTCCGAAAAACACACACAACACAAACACAACAAAAACCTTATAAACCTACACTAAACCTTACATACGCAACTATCTATGCACTAACCTTAACCCAAACCCTAACCCTAAGGTCCGTCACTATCGCACACTTACCTTACCCGCACCCTAACCCTAAAGTCCGTCACTATCGCACACTTACCTTACCCGCACCCTAACCCAAACGTCCATCACAATCACACATTCAAATTAACCCATTCCGTAACTTTCACACCACAGTGGAGAAAATGTTGACGCCACAGAAACGTCCAACCAAATTCTTTTCCTGGGAAAGAATTCGGACTTCCACGGCTTCAACATTTTCAACTTTCGAACTTCCAAGTTTGAACTTCTGGTGTTCGACCTTCTGGAAGTTTGATTACGTGATAGGAACCCGTAAACTGTACAACACTGTTTTTTGTGTGAAATGCATTAGATATATAACACATATTTTGGGGATAAAACTGTGGCTAAGACTGTACAGGGTAACCTGTGGAAGAAGCAGTAACTTTTTTCTGTGACAGAGTGGAAACACATATACATTCTCATTCAGATAAAGGTCAATGAGCTGTCAGCTAATACTTAACATGCTGTTTCCTATTACATCTTTCAGCTGAGGTCTGTTGTCTACAGTTTGACCTTTGCGTGACAGGGTAACAAAAGTGCTGTAGATATTTAAAAGACAAATTTGTTTAAATGTTTCTGTGTTCATTTTATATGTCCCAGTAATGAATCATCCTAAAACCATCCCTCTAGAGGTAAACGCCATGATTTTTGCAACAAAACCAAAACTGTTCCTAGTTCCTCCTAAATGGAAAATGCACTGTGACAGCCAGATGCCATTAGAGACAACAAATAATTCAGATAACTTGGCATCTGATAGTTCAGCAAATGAACTTCCAATAGTTCATACAAATCACTAAACACAAAATAAATTGTCATTTTCTGGGCAAATAAAATGTTCTCTATCTTATCCCCAACAGGTAGGATGGTAAGAAAAGAAGAGCTCCTGGCTCAGATAAAATATGAACTTGTTATAATCACATCATCCTACAGAAAATAATTTGGTTTCTTTTCAAACATCTACTGACTCTGTGGAGTCCTATCTGTTGCCCCAAAACAAACACCATGACTTGGCTATTAAAGGAGCTAAATGGCTTCCCGTCCAGCATAGTCCTACTTCTAGACTCCCTACTTCACAAACTAGTCAGTCTATACTTTGTTTCAGCCTTTGCCAACCAACTCTCCCAATGTATCACTTGTGACCTTGATGACCCAGGTTTTGCTTGTGAGTCCAAATGCTGGGGGATCCTGCTGGAGGATGGGAGTGATGAGCCAGTGTTGGCATGCCCATGTCAGGATGAGGGAGTTTTGGACCTCTACTGCTGGGTGGTGCTGCAGTGCAAGAAGTCATTCCAGGAGATGGGCAGTTCAGCTAAACTATGCACAGTACTGTAGTTGTGGAATTCAGCATGTGAGAACACATGCTGATCTTTTGGAATTGATGGTCTTACTTTGGAAATTGCACAATGGCTGCTACATGGAGAGGTTAAATATATATGAACACCACCAAACGAGCTAAGGATGTTGGCTTTGTGGACCTCAACTCTTACCTACACTGCCTGCTTCTCTAGTCAGGACTGGAAAAAGTAACAATTCAGTGGGAACACACTTGGCTAGATGGTCAGTTTGGATGGGGAACAAATGACAAAAAAAGAAAATCTTTCACAAAACACTTCATTAGATTCTAAGGCAGAGACAAAAAACAGAGAAGACTTTAAGGCAATGTACTTCAGAGGATGTTAGCATTTGCTTCCACCCATGTGTAGATACATGTCTTGCTATTTTACCCACAGGTTATGTGCCGAAGAGACAGAAATCCAAAAACAATATTGAGTACCTCGCTCAACTTTATATTAAGCATCCAGATACATTCAAGTTTCTCCAATGTACCCTCCAGCCTTCCTCCATCTGAGATTGTTGGGTATGTATAAAGTTGGGAGTTTTATTTTTGATATGTTAATTGTGATTTATTTTAGTTTTCTTGCATTGTGGAGCTGTGATTGGTTCACTGCAGTATGAGTGAAAGATATTGATTCAGCCTACCAGGTGCCTTGACAAATTTCAGACACTGAAAGAAACTGAATGTGATTTGTCATCACTGGTAGAGTGCATGGGGTACATGTAGATTTTTGGAACCCAATTGTTTGGCTACTCAGTGAAGGAAGCAACATCCCGTAATCATGAGGAGGAGTGATACAAGAGACATATCTAGATTTCATATTCTGAAATGTCAAGCTAATGACTTTCTTCAAGAGTTCAGTTTGGCACATGTGAATTAGTATCCTATAAAGGCATTGGCACTGCTGATTTGGTGATGCAAGACCTCCTCAGACTAAATGACCTGTGAGAAGGGCTACTGTAGTGTCACTACCAGTGGTATAGCCAAAGATCATGGTATTGGAGAGACAGGAAGGATATGGATACATACTGCCCACTTAACTACCATACACAACCTTATATTTATTGATTCATTTGTAGGTATTTACTAAGGTTATAGCCAACAAGACCATCACGGAGTTCATCCACTACTGATAGGAGATTAACATCTCCCATTAAGTAGATTTTCCCCATTTATTCAAGATTATCCACACGTATCTTAGGTAACAATTTGCAATCACCATTCTGTCATCCAGATTGGTTTTAAAGGCTATTTATGTTATGTTCTTTTGTTTTCTTGCTTGTTGATCATTAGCTGTGTAAAGCTCATTTGTTCTTTAGACAGAGAAAGTCCCCAATATTCCAGCTGTGAGAGTGAGCTGAGGGGAGTTGTCAGACAGGCAGGCACAGAGGTTATGTGTGCTATACTCCACCTCATTATATCAGCACACATATAGGGCCTTGAAGCACTCTCTTTTCAGTAGCTTGAAGGTCTGGCTTCACCCCACCAGACCATTGCCTTTTGCTTTTTAATGTGGACTGTGTGTCTCTAAATGCTGGAAAAATACCTGTTTCCCCCTCCCCATGACCTACATCACTCTCAGAAACAGGATACGGGGCCATTTCTGTATGGTCTCATCTCAACTCCTCATTGATATGTGCATTGTATCTGCAAAGTGGTCTCCAGTACCTCCCATCAACTCCTATGCAATTCTGCACATGTGCAGTGGAGCCTGCTGTCATCGGACTAGTGATATGTATGTCTGTGAGCTGCTGCTGCATAATGGGTACCTGATCACACAAGACACTGGAAATGAAGTGACTAAAACCCTCCTCCTCTTCCATTCATGATAGGCAAATTGGTATCAGCTACTTATTCTCAGCCTCTCTGCTCAGCTCCAGCAGCACTTCAGCCATTATTCAAACACAGGCAATCTGGATCCTAGCTAGGACTTTAGCTCTCTGTACCACACAGCTAGGCCTGTACTTTATCACAGCGCATAGTAGATATACAAGATGTGCTGTCACGAGTTCCAGGCTCCATGTTCTTTTCACAGTAAATAAGATGGCATCTATTAGTGCAGAGTCATTAACGACAGCGCTGTGAACATACTCTGGAATCTCAAATCCAGAATTCTTGTTACTGTCCAAGTTGTATGAAATGGAATTATTGCTATGACATGACTTTTGCTGTGTGTTCATGGTTTGCTTTAGCAACTTTATTGTTACAGTAAAATAATTTTAACTTATGTTAAGCATGCATGTCGTGGTGTGGATGTTCTTAAAAGCATAACGTCTCTTCCCTACCAGCACCTCTTGGAATAATAGAAAGTAGTTAATTTATCTAGAAATGCTTTTTTGCACAGTTTCTGACTCCCCTCCTTTGCTGACTATTGAGGCTATCTCTCTTGGTCAACAAATGAGCCTTTGCATTCCTCCAGGGCACAAGATCTTTAGCCCATTTATTCCCCTTGGATGACAGTCAAGTGAACTAGGAGTAGGAGCCATTACCTCTGCATTAGGAGGTAGGGTTTGTGTTGAGCCCTACTTCCCTATATGTATGCAATGGCATGCCAACAATGGGGCTTTGTGATGCAAATCCATGCCTATGCATGCCATGTGATCAACTGGCCCTAGCCCCTCTTGTAGACAAGCACCTGTATGTCATCTCTGGTCTACACTGAGGATTCTATGAGTGTGTGTGTGTGTGTATGTGTGTGTGTGTGTGTGTGTGTGTGTGTGTGTGTGTGTGTGTGTGTGTGTGTGTGTGTGTGAATATCCCCTCCCTCTCCCAAAAGAGAGGTGAGCATGCCATGCTTCCTATGCCAGCTCTTACAGATCCCTGAGCTTCTATTTAAACTTGGATCACTACGGTCATAATCAGGGATTTCTCTCTCTCTCTCTCTGTCTCCACAAAGGTGAAAGAGACACCTTCATTTCAGCTTGTGTAACTCAAAGAATGCTCTAGTACTCTCAGGTACTGTGTAACCCAAAGTGATGCCATTATGGATAAATACATTACTAACACTGTTACCAGATTTTTGTGCATTTTTGAAATGTAGATGAAGGAGTACGAATATAAACACTGAGGTAACCTGAAATGTATGTTTCTCAACCTAGATATTTGTCATAATTAAGCTGCAACTTTGTACCTGTTATGTATGATATTGCTGCAATTTATATTTCCTTTCATTATCACATCTAAATAGGTATAAAATGTGAGAACTATTATTATGTGAGAAGTGTGAAAACTCAGCATGAGATTCGCTGGAGAAAAAAAGTGGTTCAGTGCTCTGCTTTTGGTGAAATCTAATTTTGATTGGACAGTCACAGTCTGTAAAAAACCTACTGCTGATTCAGTTTTTCATGACTCAGAGGCAGACTTAACCATTTAGCTGTCAAGGCAGAGTTTTATATTACTACTCCATTCCATTTTCTGAACCATCACATTTTAATTCTTTTCATTACAATTTTGTTAAATTATACTTGTACCTTCTGCCACTTTTTCAAATTATGTGCAGAAAACATGAGCATTTCTAACAATATTTATTGTAGTTTTGAATCATATGCATTTACTGATAATCTGTTATGAGGCCTTGCAATTATTTTCTTAATAATCTATAAATTTTATTTGCCTTGTAATCATTATTTAAAAAGAGGTTCTCTTAGCCATATTTGTGCGAATTGTCTAGAACCCTGAGTAACAAAGATGTTTGTGTAGCCAGTTGTCTACAGACATTGTTGGCTTTTCTTTAGAACCCTGAGTAACAAAGATACTTGTGTAGCCAGTTGTCTACAAACATTTTTGACATTTCTTTAGATCATCTGAGTACTTTTACTTGACAACAGGGCCAACAATCACAGATAATGAAGAGATTTTGTTTAATTCTCAGAATTTTATACATTCCTATGTAATTTTTTTTCTACAAAACTGGATTCCTTATCAGAGTTGGATTTTAGGGATACATTTTATACTGAGAAGAATTGCTCTGTCAGGATTTTTTGTAATAGTTTTGGCACTGTTTCAGTTGGAAGGGAGAATCTGAAGTCACTTGAGTAACTGACTTGTGATTACAGACAGTTTTTAATCAGAAAAGGCAATGGTCTGATTATTTTGGTGTATAAACCGGTCTATGAGCCTATCATTCCTTGTACTCCAACCATTACCTTAGTTTAACCGTCTGAGGCACTGTTTGGGTACATAAAATGTTTTCCACATGTGATCATATCTTTTTCATAGATAGAACAATTTTACCAATGAATTTTCTAACATTTGAAGTTCCATGAAGCTATGTCATGATGTAGCAAACACATCTCTGACCTGACAGACTTTGAAACTGCTGAGAACTTTCCATTTTGCTTGCCGAAAATGGAAAGCGTACCATGCATAACACCAACATACTTTTACACAATCATACTTTTCATAAGGACTGTTTTTATTCAGCTATTACAATTTCCTTAGAAAATTAATCACTTGTTTTACATATCAGACTGACTTATGAATTGCAGCCATATTTAGAAGAGGGTCTATGGCAGAAGCATCCCCAACACCATTCATATGGCAAGATTTTATTATGCTGTCTTGATAGATGCAAGATAGTGCCCTTATTCACCCCTTTTTCACTTGCTTGCATGGAATATGTGGGTCCTGAACCAATTAGTTTGGGATCTTCCATGCACACTTGTGGTTTCCCTTGAAATAGCAGATCAAATGTCAAGACAGATTATATCCTTGTCTGCAGAGGTTCTTCTTTGTTAACTAGACAGATGAGTATTAGATGCTCCTTATCTTTAGATTTTGTCAAAAAGTAAACAATTTGTTGGTATATGTTTTATGTGCTCTGCTACTGGAACTCACCCTTCAGTGAGGGAAAATTGTTTTACTGCCAAAACAGGAATCAAGTGATTTTTCCTTTTAATTTTTTGGCCCATTGCCCAGCAAGACCTTAGGCAGGTGGCTGGTGCTGGCTCTCGAACCCCTCCAACTTCTTCTAGACCAACTGTCTCGCCCGGTAGACTTGGGTTGCCACCTGGGGTGTACAGATAGCATTGTCTTGAACTATCTTTGGTGCCCATGAAGTACTGACATCTGCACTCCAATGTGTGTGTGTGTGTGTGTGTGTGTGTGTGTGTGTGTGTGTGTGTGTGTGTGTGTGTGTGTGTGTGTGTGTGTGTGTGTGTGTGTGTGTGTGTGTGTGTGTGTGTGTGTGTGTGTGTGTGTGTGTGTGTGTGTGTGTGTGCACATGCACCTTGTGTGGCACTAATTCTGCTGTCTGAGATAGAAAAGTATATCAGTCACTCAGACCTATTCCCAGTGGACCCTCTGTCTTCTCAGGTCACCAGTGTTGCAGGTGGAGACTCTGCCCTATGCTAACAGACTGATTAACATGTGATTTTTTTCCATGCAGGGTGCTGTGCCCTCTGTATCTCCTTACTTATTATTACAACTCCAGGGTCACTGCACCTCAAGTTTAGGAGAATTCCTTCTCTCCCAGTGACGAGTAGTTTAGCAGCACAGTGGATTAGTGGTAAGATCTCTGCCTTATGGTTAAAGGGTTCAATCCAGATCTCTGGTCACAATCTATGTGCAGTTGTATATGTTCTTGTGTCTGCATGGATTTTCTTTAGGTGTTCTGGTTTTCTCTCATCTTCTGAAATATACTGTTTGGTTGATTGCACTAAATTATTCATGTAAGTTATATGTTGTATTTACCCTTGTCTTTGTGGCTGAGGTCATGATGGAAAAGGGTCTTGTGTTGTTCAAGAGAAAGAGAAAAAATATTCGCCTTACCCTACATTTCCTGTGTGCAAGCCACCTATAAAGATGTCCATTGATTCTAAAATTTGGTAATGTGTTAAACACTGGTTTATGAGGTATGGAGTCAAAGGCCTTAAAATCCAGTGCATGACAGCAAGGAACACCATTGCTAAGTGCTTCAATAATGTTTTAATAAAAATTAAAAATATTAGTTATACATGATCCTTGTGGAAAACAATCATGTTGATTAATGTCCAGATAAGCAACAATAGTACTGATCAGCATGATGTTTAAAGTTTAAAACATTTACATTAAGTCATGGATTAAACAGATAGGTTTATAATTATTAACTATATTTATTCTGTTTCTTACAATTATTTCTTGTCAGATGTCTGGGACAAGTAACTTCCACAATGTGTGTTGAAAAAATCACACATGCTAAAACTAAGTCCTTTATCTTGCCTAAAAAAGAACCTTTAGATCCTCTGATTTTGTGGAAGAATCAGAATATATTTAGAGCCTTCATAACAGCCTCTTCTCTTACTGTTGGGCATATATCAGATTCTGTGACATCTGTGACAGTTTCCTTAATTATTCCTTAATTATTATATTCCTGTCTAGTGGGAGGGAATGTTTTCCAAGAGTTTTAAGTTTGTATCAGTGACGGAGCTGCCATCTACATTGTGTGATTGTTCCATTTGCTGAAATAATGCCAGTTTCATTTCATAGTTTGCTTGAAAGCCCTTATTTTTCCCTTGAGGTGCATGCTCTCCATATGATGGTGATTATCTTTATTTCTCTGTGATGGAACTTTTCCATAAAAGGACTAACGATGGTGTTGTTTTGAACTAATTTCTGTATTGAGTTATTCCACCAGGATGGCTTCACCTTGATATTAGCATAATGCCTCCTTGTCAGGATATATTTTTCTATAGTTTTATTCAGCTTGATATAATGTTCAAGATGCTGAGATATCATTCGCATCTAACACCTCTGACCACTTCCATGTTTCTTGTTCCCTCTTTATCTTTGTAAAGTCAGATTTGTAAAGCATTTTAGGTAATTTTGGAACATTATTCTTGTCAAACTCTTTTGATCATGTTTCCAGCTTATAGTAAGGTTATCTGATCTATTGAATTATTCCTGGACATACACATTTCATGTTATGATGTCATTACTAACCCAGACAAGATCCAGTATATTTTTTTTCCTGACTGGCTTTGCCACAACATGATGGTAGCTTTCTCTGAATTGAAAGTTCATCAAACTGGCTCTATGAACTGTGTTGATCACCATATCCTGTAACAGTTCACAACAGCAGCTATAAGTCCTATCTTCCTATCAAACCAAACTGAGATTTTTTTCAAAATATCAATGTCAGTGCCTATTAACTTCTGACACACACAATATTATAAACAAATTCATTAGCTTTAATGTTTACCTTCAGAATTTCTGACATATAATGATTTATTTCCACCCTACTGATTTTTTCTTGTATGTAGATGGATAATGGGTATGCTACCATCACCATTTTCCCCAAAATATGCACACATAGCCAAAGCACCACTATAACAGTGCCACAATGCACAGACAGTATAAACATGTATCTGGTCATGGTCTGATGGACTCAGGCTACTGTCTCCATGGTGAAGGATGTTCAGTGTTTTGTGGTGTCATCAACTGTAAGAAAAAGTAGATAAATAGTTGTCACCTGGAGTACATAAGCATAGATATTGACGAGAACCATGATAAATGGAATGTTCTGTCACTGTAGCACCCAGTATATACTGACATACTCCAGCAGTAAATGCAAACACCATAGTTTGCATCATGTACTGTGTCTGATGTAGGATTCCCTGAAGAATGCTAGCAGCTCCTCTTCAGACATGAGTGAATCCAGTATCTTTCTCAAATAGCTGCTGTCTGCACTTTGTCTATCAGTCACAGATATGAATAAAGGTATTTCCATGCTGACTTGCTGCACTCACATCCCAAGTAAACTGTTCCAACAACTGAAATCTGACAGTTATGTCACCACCCCTGACAAATAGTTACATGCTATGGTTCTGCAGCTACTGCGGGAGTATACTTGCCATCTCCTCCATGAAATTCTAAATTGCTGCTATGTCCTACAGGCATAAGGAACATGACGCCATGCATTGCTGCCCACTGCAGCACATTTATTCTTTACCATTAACATTATCCTGCACAAGTTCTTTATGATATCAAAGTACTATAACTGTGTCATTCTATTACTGTATACCTGAAGGGTTAATCATATCACATTTGGACATAGGTGCCGGAAGCTGTTGAAGACTGGGGGGGGGGGGAGTGTGAGGGGGCACTTACTATTCTAAAAAAGGACAATTTTTATAAATATTTACTGCCACAACATAGGTTGACTTGGAGGACATTTTAAACTTATTCAATTCCCTTTTGGTGCTCGAATTAACATTTTCTGATTGATCTTACCTATCCCATGGCTGATAATTGTATATTAGCCCTAGTGAAAATAACTGTGATCATACCATAGATAATTTGAGGGAACCCGTGTAAGGGATGCAACATTTAGGACCTGCCTCTATCCATTAGTGGGATGAGGGTCAATCCTGGAGTACATTTTCTATTACCCATCCTTAGATCCAAGTTGCATGAGCTTTGTTTTATTTTTATGGATAGTCTGTTCTGGAACAGCGGTAGCCTCTGTGACATATATCCATCTCTCCACAGTGATACCTGGACTGAGTATTTTTGATGCATTTGACTCGTTGATGTTTTGTAGGTCCATCTGCATTAGGTCAGAGGATGCCTTGTATGCCAGACATGTCACTTCTAAGCACTCTGTAGGATACTGAGTATAGTAATAAATCTTTGAGGTGGTCCATGCAAGACCTATTGTTAGGTCATGCATCCTTTTATTAAGGTTATCTCTGAAGGTATTCCAGTTGTTGCACGGGGCTGGACAGATATGTGCCAAAGTGGGCATTATACAAAATGACTGACCTCATGAGAGCTTTGTAAAGGAGGAAACAGCATCTCTAGATCTAGTCACAACCAATTTATTTATAAGCCGTGCAATATAGAAAGACTTTCTTATGACTCTGGGCACATGTTGATCAAAAGTTAGGTCACTGTACACACAAGTTCCCAAATGCCAAACAATTGGGTCAGTTCTCAGAGGGCATTGTCATGATTTTGACACCAGTTATTATTTGGGACAAACCTTCCTGCATATTGGTTAAGTCATTTGAGGATTCAATAACTGCTCCTAGCTTGCAGTCATCTCAAACTTAGCTGGCCAAAGCCCTTTGGTATTTCCTTTTACTTTTGAGATGTATATGCCAAACAGAAAAAGTCTCAGCACCGAACACTGGGTGACTCCATTGGTGACTGGTCTCATCCCCTATTTTGATCTCCTGCATCCTGTGAGCAAGTTGGCAATCCAGCTAGTGATGTAAGTCTTTGCTCCTACATTCTTCTTTTGTACTACACCTGAGTAGGGGATTGTGTCAAAAGGTTTGGCTAGATCAAGGTAATGAGGTGTGAACTGTTTTACCTTCATCCATTGCTTTGGTAACAAGAGTAAAGCTTAACATTTGCCCATGATTTTGAGACTTTCACACTTTCCTCTGGGCTGTTTTCAAACACATTTTAGGGCCATGCATACATATATGCATTCTTTGATTCACCTTCTTGATTGTATTAAATTATATTATTTGTACAATACAGCACCAGTTGTTAGAATGTGTTTTAAATTTGTAGTTTTGAACAGTCTTCTAGTAAGCAATGAAACAAACTGTATGAACTAATAATGACAAAACTACCCGTTTCAGAAAATTTCAACCATAAAAGGCCACTCAAACTTCTGTCATTACAATCCACCAATATCAATAAATATACAAAATCTCTGCAGAAGTAAGTCATCTAAATAATTCCACATTAAAGGGATCTCTAACTAATGAAGAGGTTGGTGCTAGGAAACAACTTTATATTTCATTGTTTCATCTACAAATAAAGTGGCTGTTGCCCTTGAAGAATAAATTGCCTATGTTACATTAAAAAATGATAAGCTAGTAATATTGCAATAGGGAATGGATGGCAAACTGATAACGGGTTACTCCTCCAAAGGTGGACATTCACAGGACTGCAGCATCCACTCCCTTTAAAGTACAACACATTACAGTATCAACGATCCAGCTGCATACTGTGGAAGTAGAACCCACAGCCTTCTTCATCAAAAGCAAGGCTACTACCTGCTGTGCTACTAACAATGCAAACAGACTTGGAATAAGCAGCACTAAACTTCTCTTCCCCTGAAGCTCTCAGCTCTGCAAATTTTTTTTATTTATTCAAAATTTGTTTAACGAGAAAGTCTGACTTGGAATGAAGCCAATTTTCAGCAGAGGCTCAGGTTGAAATGCACTGGGCACATGTCTTTGTAACATGGGAGGAAACCAGAGCAAGCCCACACAAACACAAGGAGGATATACAGACTCCACACAGAAGGCACCCCAGCTGAGAATTGAACCCACGAGCTTCTTGCTGTGAGCAACAACTCTATCACTGCACCACCCACTTGACACAACTAAATCCCTCAATTTCACAGGAGAAAAAATCTGGAAAAAGCCAAAATTTATTTGGGGGGCAAAGGTCCAAAACCAGGGATACATTTTAAATATTGCTTGTATAATCTTAGAAAAGTTGCTAAAATAGTGTTTTGTGTTTCCATGTGTTTCCTAAAAAGATAGGAAGACTGAAACTTAAAGGGCTATCATTATTTAGTGAATTCTGTTCTCACTGATTTACCAGACAACCACAAATTTTGAGCCAAATATTCTTTGAAAATATAGACAGTTGAGAGCTAAGTCAACTCCCTAAATCACAAGTGGTGGTATGGGTAGAGAATGCAGGGCATTGTACCTAAAGTACAAGGTTTGAGCCTGGGTAATTCTAACCACCAGCCATAACACACACCCCATAATAGCTAAATGCAGGACAAACACCATAATAGCTAAATGCAGCTGAACGGAGCACATAAAAACATCTTCTTACCATGGGTGACTCTGGCAGCTATGTTTAAAAGCATAGTTCCACGCACTTTTGTTTTCAGATTCTTCACGTTAGCGTGCAAAGTAAAATTTTTCATGTTAGTGTGCAAAGCATGCATGAGTCCTCTGTTGGGTCCTCCTCCCTCCGCAGCTGTAAAAGTGGGGTGGCTCCCCCTCGCCCAGTGGTTAAGATGCCTATGCATTTGGACATCAGCATACAAAAACAAATATCTTGCTGAGCTCAGATAAACTCTTTGAAGCCAGGTACAGTCATGATGCAAAGTCTCACCCTGCTGAATATTGTAACTGGGGTTTGAGCTAAGTCGACTTATCCTTATGAACTCTCCATCAATGGCTTGTGCTGCAAAGATGAAATCGAAAGCTAATTACAAGACACTTTGGCCATTGAACCTAGTCAGCACATCTTTGGGAGGCTGATGGAAAATGAAGCATCTGGTTGAAGCCTGTGTTTCCAAAGAGGACATGCAGACTCCATTCATACTGGAAATGGAAGCCAGGACTAAGCCCCAGGCCCCTGACCTGTGAGGCAGTGGCACTAACTGCTGTACCACCATTCTACATTTTATTATTTGTGTGGTATGAACTGTGAAACAATGTCGTGCTTCCATCCATGTGGATGCAGAGATCAGATTCCATTCACAAGCTCGAAGTTTCAAAACTTCAAACTGCAAATGGTTGAGGCCATTAGATCAAAGTTTTGAAACTTCAAACGTTTTGAATGGAAATCGCTGTACACCATGGAACAGGAGATTTACATTTTCCTCACTGTAGTGTGATCTCAGAGCTGGTATATTTATTTATCAGGGGGGTTAGGGGTGGAGAGGGATTGTCCCACTGCAAAAATGTAAAAAAATTGTTTCTTGTTTTTATTTATTTTTTTACTAAATTTTGAAGTTTCAAAACTTCGATCTTATGGTCTCAACCATTTGCATTTCAGAGTTTTGAAACTTTGAGCTTGTGAAGTAGATCTGCAGAGATCAACCCTGTTATAATAGACCTATTACAGTGTGACACTTATCTTGCCAGTCAGACAACAGCTGTTGCCAGGTTACTATCATAGATGCTGAGATTCCATCTGCAGTGCATGTGAAATGTGTTTAGCAGGGACCGGCTACTGCTGGATATTTCCTGGTGGAGACCATGAAGATAACAGCAGGACTACAGGTAGGTATTTTGTGCTGCCTGAATGGAAGCATGATCCACACATTCTAACATCAGTGCATGCTTGCATCATCTAGGGATGGTAGGTACATAACAAATAATCTTGACCACTCATATCTATGAAAGCTACAATTTCTCCCTTAATGGAGAGAAGATACTGGTATGATGGGCACTGAGGAAAAATAATATTTTAAAAAGTAAATGATAGTCTACTTTCGGGTTTGTACATGTAAATCATTGGATACCTACTGTATGTCTTCATGCTTCCCTGGCTCATATGCTGTAGCACTTCTGACATGTCACAGCAGTACAGGAAATATTCAAAGACATGATTTTGAGTGCAGGTGATGTCAGGAGAGTTTTATGTATAACAGCATTGCTGCCCTATAATATGACCGATAAGCTCCTTTACTCAGAATCCTACATAATACATATACTTCCAGCTGCAGTACATTCATGCACATATGTTCAGCAAGGAAGAATCACAGCTTTGTAAGTCTGTTCTATAACTGAAGTGATATTATGATAGGTATGGAATCCATCTTTTTAAGTATGCAATCTATAGGGTGATTTCAGACAGCGTGGTTGCAAACTGGTATGTATGAATCATACACGAGCTATCATTAGCTGTCCACAAATCACGTTATTTTCTGCTTGGGTAAGAATGAATAATTGCAGTCTTAAGCATACATATAACAAGACACAATTACACACAATGCTGTGTGTAGAGCCTCGTGAAATCATGAATGTAACAAACTCTGACTATGTTCATGTGAGTCACTAAAACAAATTTAGTACAGCTGTTTTTTTTTTCTTTCTTTTCCAGAAGTGTGTTTATGAAGGGGAAGTTATTTGTTTGCATCATATTGTTTGCTAAGATTTACACAGTTATTGGCTTTAAACTCCTACAGCAGTTTTCAGATAGAGTGCTGCAGTATCTATCATATTTTGCAATAGGTCTTTATTTCTAATTTCTGTGAAGGAGGACTTAGATTTTGATTCAATAAATCATTTACTTACATCTATTCTTACTGATCAATTGGTATGGGAGTCTATAACGGTTGCTCTTCCATTAACATACCAGCTTATGTTAGATTCATTTCATTTAATTTTTTCTCTGGTCTTGGCAAGATGTGCTTATATATATAGTTATTTACTTGGTTAATTACTTTCCCCTGGATTCAGCAAGCCCTGCATAATGTGCAGGACTAGTGCAGGAGCTCCAGCAGGCAGGCGATCCAGGAATAAGTTGTAGGGAAGTGCACGAGCGCTCCTGCACTAGTCCTGCATGAACTCAGCCCTGTATGCAAATTACCCCATTTGCAGGAGAAATCCATGCAAATGAGGTGAATTTGCGATCCAGGAAGCTGGAAGCCAGCCGTGCAGGACTAGTGTAATCTGCAGAAATGTACTCCGCCAGTAACGGAGTACATTTCTGCAAACTACAAAACGGAGCCATGACAGCTCCAAATAAAGGGTGGATATTATGTAGAAAGCATGCCATTGGCCAGATATAAGGCCATTGGCATGGAAAACAGTTGCAAAAATAAAAAAGTCAACTTTTAATTTTTTTAGCTGATCTCGGCTGTTTAAGTGTAGGGGCAGCGGCGCTCAAACGGGATCGGGAGAAAAATAACCTAAAATAAGCATTCTATCCAAAATCACTATTTTGCCATTATACTCAATGGCAGGCAGAAGACAACATGGC
The DNA here is from genome assembly GCF_019279795.1 of Protopterus annectens. Classification (NCBI taxonomy): domain Eukaryota; kingdom Metazoa; phylum Chordata; order Ceratodontiformes; family Protopteridae; genus Protopterus; species Protopterus annectens. Next base: position 899,412,426 of record NC_056727.1, on the reverse strand, counting down.
CAGTGAATAATGATTGCTAAGGGGAGGCTCAGTGTGGGACCTGTAACTATGCATCAGCAGGCAATGCTATACAAATGAGGGGAATGATACTGAATCCCAGATTTCCTCTGCATGCTAGTCAGCACCCAACAGTGTAAGAGTAGGAATAGCTTGGTGCAAGCCTAGGAGTTAGCTGACATCATAGGGGGGTGTCAGGCATACTGTAAGAGGACTGGAGCCCTGTGGCTCGGGTTTGCCCTTAGCTTAGCAGAGCTAAGCAAGGGGGTGTGTCTGAGGCTGCCTAGCACTCTTTACATTGCCTAAGCAGGTATGTGCTCCACGCACCAAGTTTTAAAGGAAAAAAATAAACCAGGAAATAGCAGCTCTGTTCACATTTGAGCACTGTGTTTGTGCAGCGTACCTCCGGGCTTAAACAGGGAGGCAATGGGAAGGATAAACAGCAGTAGAAAGGTACTCTAGGAGAACTAGCAAAGCTGGCAGGTGAAATGTATCAGAATCATCCAATTACACAGGCAGCAGACCAGCCCAGCCCAGAACACTACTATAAACTATGCAAACACCTTTCCATCTGTTTTTTCCCAAATACTCTACACCACCGGTGTATACAAGTGGGGAACTTTTAACAAACAAAAACAACAAAATGATAGGGGCTGCATCAGCTATCAGACATCAACATGTGGAAGAGGCTGAGGGTGATGAGAATGAGAATGCTGTCGACCAACCCACGGTGAGGAGATGGAGAAAGGTGTACAGACGCATTGTAATCTACCAGAGGCTACAAGAGCTGGAGATAGTGGAGTGCTATAGTGTGGACAGGGACCTCGTACGGCAAATTGTTGATCTGTGCCGGCTATGCCTGACACGCAGAACTAACAGAGGGGAATCCATCCCAGTGGATACCAAGGTATGTGTAGGCCTAGGAATACTAGCCACAGGTACCTCCCAAAGGCCAACTGGGGATATCATGGGGTTCTCACAGGCATCAGCATCCAGGGTATTCCACCAGTTCCAGGATGCCATGTTAGCACATGCCGGTGAGCACGTATATTTCCTCAACACCCATGTTGGCCAGCAATATGCGTCTCTTCCACCAAATAGCAGAATACCCTGAGGTAGTGGGTGTTATAGACTGCACGCACATATGCATCAAAGCACCACCCGGTGAGCGGGGTAGGGTCTACATCAACTGCAAGGGCTTCCCCTCCATAAACTGCCAGGTCATGTGTGATGCACAGGGCATTATAATGAATGTATGTGCTGGCTGTCCTGGAAGCTATCACAATTCCCACATCTGGCATCTGATGCAGCTGTACCACAGATTTGCCAATGGGGACATCCCTTATGGTCACCTAGTGGGGGATGCAGGTTACACACTGGAGCCGTGGCTGATGACACCCATCAGAAATCCACACACACCTGAACAAGAACTCCATAATGAAGCACACGGACAGACCAGATGTATAATAGAGCATGTGTTTGGGATGCTCAAGTCATGGTTCCGATGCCTGGACACATCCGGTGGAGCCTTGCAGTACTCACCAGCTACATGTACTAAAATTGTCATCTTATGTGCCATGCTACACAATATGATCCTGCGGAATCATCTGCAGCAGGAACAACACGGGGCAGGATCACACAGTCCCCCATCAATGCCAAGGCCTGCACAGGCACAGTGTGTCTCGGAGGAGGAACAACCTGAGCCTGCCCCAGTAGGCAGATGGAGGCGTGCCCAGTATGCTCTGCCCTTGGCAAAGAGGCAATGCATAGCACATGCACTGACTCAGTAGGGACCCAGGGAATGAAACCTCTCTCTGACTCACACATACAGTAAAAGGGATGCCAAACATGACACAACCTGTGCTCAACCATGTATAGGGAGTATACTATGTGCATCCGACATAGGCAGCCCTCCAGCACCATCCTCAATACTGGCACACCCACAAAGTAAGACAAACACAAAAAAAGGCTGTGCTAAGGCCTCTGAATTATGCCTATGGGTAACCCCCCCCCCCAAGCCTACACAGACAGGCTACATCAGGTCAGGCAGTGGGATATTAGTTCTGAAGGGTAGGAAGTTAAAAACTAATATGTAGGTCAATCAAACCTAAGACCTGTAGTACACTGATATGCCTCTAGTCAGCATGATAGGTTACAATACAGAATGAAATGGAGTACCTGACATACCAGTACAGTCATAGCAAATGTGTACAAGTGTCAGGTGTGCCCCTCCAATCCTACGTAGAAATGTAGAAACAGTCAGGTGTGCCCCCCACAATCCTATGTATGCATGTAGAAACAGTCAGGTGTGCCCCCAATCCTATGTAGAAATGTAGAAACAGTCAGGTGCCCCCCCAATCCTGTGTATAATTGTAGAAACAGTCAGGTGTGCCCCCTCCCCCAATCCTGTGTATAACTGTTGAAACAGTCAGGTGTGCCCCCCAATCCTGTGTATACATGTAGAAACAGTCAGGTGTGTCCCCCAATCCTGTGTAGAAATGTAGAAGCCATCAGGTGTGCCCCCCCCAATCCTGTGTATAAATGTAGCAACAGTCAGGTGTGCCCCCCAATCCTGTGTAGAAATGTAGTAACAGTCAGGTGTGTACTCCCCAATCCTATTTAGGAATGTAGTAACAGTCTGGTGTGCTCCCCCAATCCGATGTAGACATGCAGTAACATGTATGTGTAGGTATAGTACTAGTGGAGCACAGGTGACCAGAGGTGGCCAAGGTAGCAGGATAGATTGTAGGATTTGTACAATATGCAGATATGTGTGTGTTAGGTTGGTGTGTATTACATATTGTGTGAGAGTGGTCAGTATGTATGCATGTTGAGGTTTGACCTGGTGGCCACTGCCCACTACCGCCAATGACAGGGCCAAGTCCTCACAACTGCAGTGCCAAAGACAATTCCCCCCAGTATAACACATGCTAGCAGTAAGTCATTGTAAATGTATGGTGGTAATATGTGTCACCATCTGAAAGAGTGACATGGCATGGCTGTTGGGCTAGATATACAAGCAGTACAAAGAGGAAAGTACCACAGACATACAGTTTATAATGTGTAACTGTGAAATGGACACACCCTTGGAATTGTACATACAGGTATGCATCACATTATCTGGGCCTGTAGTAGGGAATACCGGTGTTGTCTGCCAGAACACTTGCAGATCACAAAGGTGATAGGACTGATGTATTGGGAAACAGCTGATGTACCTGCACATGCACTGGAATGCCCCATACATATGTGTGAGTCAGATGCAAGTAGTATCCATAGCACACATGCACCCAGCTCAATCAAACACCATCCTCAGGTACCTCTCTGGTCGTATCCCTGCTGTTGGGAATGGGTACAATATGACCCCCACTGGCATATGGCAATAGTGAAAGAATGCAGCATGCAGTGCAGGTGCCCCATGCAGGTGTGTCCCTTGCTGTAGGTAGCACCCTGCCAGCATCCACACCACCTGATCAATACTGATAGAAAGTATTGGCATGAACACCTAGCACACCTACCCTGTCACCCCAGGGGAATATGCTGTATGGCGATCTGGGCCTGTAAGACTGACAGAATGCAACGGCCTGCCACAGCTGGCCCACATCACCACCAAATGGCCTACAGGCCTCTGCCAATGGCCTGTGTCTCACATGTACTGCCAATGCATGTTATGTCATGGACACCCAAATAACAACATAACACACTCCACATAAGCCATATGCAAGGCCATGTGGACAAACCACAGTAACATGTCCACCATGTCCCACTGCATGAACTGTGTACCAACACCAAAACACAGCTGTTATGAGGTTATAACCTTAAGGTAAGTATCAGAGAATGTATGCATAATGTATGGAAGAGGATAAAATAATACGGGGGTGGGTGAGAGCATGGGCAGCATGGAATGTGCAGGGTCTGGCACACAGCTGTGTGCACACACGATCCCTGGCTGCAAACACATAAATGGGTGGCTACAAACTTACCCTGTACACCACAATAGGGGTAATGTCCTGACTTTTGACCCCTGCCTCTGGGTAACCTGTGTGAATCTGTACAGCTGTAAGGTATTGCCACAGCAAGATAAGGCTACACTGTCATGTCGATGGATGTACAAGTATGGGATCCTCTTCCAGCACTGTACCAAGATGCTGAAGCAGATACACAGACCCAGCAGCAAGTGTCTGCAGCTCCCCCTCCAGAATGGCATAACTGTCCATGAATATGTAGGCGTTTGCCCACAATAGTAGACACAGCTGCATTCACCCTTGTTCCCCAGGATATCACTGTGAGGAAAAGTGCCCACCTGATAGTACTTGAGGACATAAAACTTCACAGTGTATAACAGTACACATGTCTGAATATCTCTGCTAACACCAGTACCATACAGCAGAAGCAGCACAGACACAATCACCTACAGTACACACTATCCCTTGTACAGTTTGGCCCCATATTGCCAAATGATCTACGGATACCCTGCAGAAACAGTTTGCTACCTGTAGGTGTACAACACAAAGGTCTGCACTGGAGTACAAACTACCTGGAATGGATCCACACATTCAATACAGAAGGGCATACTGGGCATGCACACACAGAGAAATGAAGGCAATGTCAAACAACATACTGAAAGGTCATACTGGGCATGCTCACACACTTAAGCAAATTAAGCCCATGTCTGCAAACAGTGGTCCATACATATCTGACTGTTGTAGTAGATGTCAGTGCATACAGTCCTCAGCATGCACCAGTCATGCTTTGCACATACACTGAATAGGAATACAGACATATATCCAAGGACAACACACTATAATATGCCAAAAGTAGACATACATAGTATGTGTGGAAGAGAGTAACTGTAACAAAGAGCCAACCACCATGAGGCCTGTCCCACCCAGCACACAGCCAAATTGCTACAACCACATGATGTGTAAATGTCACTCACTGTAGAAATTAGCCACTGGTATCCGTCAGCATTACAGACTATGTGGTGCAAGTGCTAGCTGTGCAACATGACTGTACAAGGCAGTAGTCATTTAGCAGCTGTATACACGTACCTGTGGAATATAACCCTGTATGTGCTTGCATGTGGTGTGTCTACCTCTAGATGAATGGGTTATGGCCCATGCACACTCACTGCCCTACCCATAGCCCTACTATGACAGGCCTGCTGATGTCATCCACTTTGAAATACACCTTTGGGAATGGAGTAGCCCAGTAATCTCTGTGGCACGTCCTAAAACTGTGTAATTCTGTAGTGTGATAAACTAGTTAGGTAGGAGGTCTAATCCCAGACATGGCAACTGTGTGTGTTTGTGTTTGTGTCTCTCTGTCTGTCTAGGGAGCAATGCCTTTCAGGCTAGTTATACTCACTACAATTCAAATGACCTGCTTTGGCAAGGCTGCTGATGTCATTCGCTGTGATATACACCTTTGAGAAAGGTGTAGCCCAGTAATCTCCATGGCATGTCCTATAACTGCATAATACTGTAGTGTGATAAACTAGTTAGGTAGGAGTTCTAATCCCAGACATGGCAACTGTGTGTGTGTGTGTGTGTGTGTGTGTGTGTGTGTGTGTGTGTGTGTGTGTGTGTGTGTGTGTGTGTATGTGTGTGCGCCCCTGTGTAGGGAGCAATGCTTTTTAGGCTAGTCATAGTCACACTTACTACAATTCAAATGCCCTACTTTGACAAGGCTGCTGATGTCATTCATTGTGATATACACCTTTGGGAAAGGTGTAGACCAATAATCTCCTTGGCATGTCATAGAACTGCGTAATGCTGTAGTGTGAAAAACTAATTAGGAAGGAGCTCTAATCCCAGACAATGGTATGTGTGTGTTTGTGTGTGTGTGTGTCATTGTCTGTGTAGGGAGCAATGCTTTTTAGGCTAGTCAGAGTCACTACAATTCAAATACCCTACTTTGGCAAGGCTGCTGATGTCATTCACTGTGATATACACCTTTGGGAAAGGTGTAGCCCAGTAATCTCTGTGGCATGTCCTATAACTGTGTAATGCTGTAGTGTGATACACTAGGTAGGTAGGAGTTCTAATCCCAGACATGGCAACTGTTTGTATGTGTGTGTCTCTGTCTGTGGAGGGAGCAATGCTTTTTAGGCTAGTCACACTCACTACAATTCAAATGCTCTACTTTGGCAAGGATGCTGATGTCATTCACTGTGAAATATACCTTTGAGAAAAGTGTAGCCCAGTAATCTCTGTGGCACGTCCTATAACTGAGTAATGCTGTAGTGTGATAAACTAGTTAGGTAGGAGTTCTAATCCCAGACATGGCAAGTGTGTGTGTTTATGTTTCTTTGTTTGTGTAGAGAGCAATGCATTTTAGGCTAGTCACACTCACTACAGATCAAATGCCCTACTTTGGCAAGGCTGATGATGTCATTCACTGCGAAATACACCTTTGGGAAATGTGTAGCCCACTAATCTCTATGGTGCATCCTATAATAGTGTAATGCTGTAGTGTGATATAGTACTTTGGTAGGGGTTCTAGTCCCACACATGGCAAGTGTGGATGTTTGTGTGTGTTTCTTTGTTTGTGTAGGGAGCAATGCATTTTAGGCTAGTCACACTCACTACAGATCAAATGCCCTACTTTGGCAAGCCTGCTGATGTCATTCACTGTGAAATACACCTTTGGAGAAGGAGTACTCGAATAATCTCTGTGGTGTGTCCTATAACTGTGTAATGCTGTAGTGTAATAAACTAGTTAGGTAGGAATTTTAATCTCAGACATGGCAGGTGTGTGTGTCTCTGTGTGTGTGTCTGTGTTTGTCATTCGTATCCTGTGTGGAGGTGGCTGTGAGTGTGTAACAACTGGACACATTGTGGAACGGGTTTTGCAAATTTCTTATATGGTGGCCCTATTATATGTCACAATGTCCACCTTACATGGATAACAGATGTGAAATAGCTGAGAGGTTAGGGTGGCTATCCATACCCCTACATGTGACATCAAGGCCTGGTGAACAAAGCTAGCAATGCATGTATTACACAGAGAACACTCTCAACCCATGTCTCGTACACAAACACACTTGCCTAGGCAACAACTGCTATGTTGGTAGTACCCTGCATATTGCCCTCAGATAGTAACCATGGTGTGATTGCAGTGGACGGCAGAGGCCATGGCACCCTGTTCATCAGTAAAATATGCACATACATGCAGACAGTGTGTCATCACTATGCTCCCCATTGGACACCTGCAACACCTGTGGTGCCATCAAATGTGACCCACAAAGGACATACCATGCCTTATATGCATGCCCTGTATTGGCAGATGCTACTGACACCAGGGAATGCCTGTATCATGCTATCAATGTAGGTGCAGGGTCAACCTGCTGTCCATTACCTGTTCCCAGCACATGAGGCCAGGACAGGCACATCTGATTATAACAATCTGTGTACACAACATGGGCCAGACACCCCAGGTACAGTTCCACATGTCTCTCTGTACATGCATGTGGGACGTGTGCACATCCCAGACCGTGTCCACGTCATGGACTAAAGAACACATACATGGCAAGCATTGAACAGCAATGGCCACACACAATAACTACCCAGATGACTGGATGGTGAATACAATGCCTACCTGTGTGGGCCAATCCAGACACTACACCCCTAAGCCATACTGCAGACCATTGTCATGTGGCCTGATGCCAAGGTATACCCTTCACCTAGCCTTGTATGGCCATGTGGCACAGTCAACCACTACACACCCGTGAAGCAATGCACGCATGCATGTCAGTACTGGCCCCCTGTGTCTGTGTATGTGGTGTATGATGCTTTTGACCACATTCACACTCACTACATCCCTGATTGTCACACTGAAGCATTCTGTCTGATGTCAGACACCTCCACATACCCTTTGCCCATATAACCTCTGGATAACCACTGTGGTGCATGTGATACCTACACAGTACTGTATAGTGGCAAACTAACTAGTGAGGAAGTATATTCCTGACCCTGCCAAATGTAATCACCAAATAAACTCCAGAACCAAAAACCACAGTGAAGGAATGAACAGCTAACACCAAACAGCTTTATTGGAAATGCTGAGCGCTTTCTTTCCTTCAGTGACAAGGGACTTCTTCAGAACAAATTATGAAAAACACACACACTTCTAACCCAGCCTTATATATAAAATAATAAACCACTAATTGTACATCAATTAATTCTTAAAAGGGCATGACATTGTAAAAATGTCTACATGAAGAATAATATGATTTTAATATCAATTAAACATTGACTAAAACTCATAACAAATACATAATAAATATATATGAAAATAAAAGAAATATATATATATATATTGTGCAAAATGTTATTATAACTATGTTCTAATCCCCTATAATGAAGGGATTTTACCCTAATATATTTTTTTAATTTTTAAATGCTAGATATACTAATAGCCTCATTTATGCCTGGATACCTAGTGGCATCAAGCATAAGTTGCCATCTTAACTCACAGACATCCAAATGAACATCTAGACATCTACCTTGTGGATCTTTACACAAGTGTTGAATCGCAAAAAATCTAAAAACATGATTTCTACATTCATTAATATGTCTAGTAAGTGCATTGGTTTGTCTATTATGTCTGATGTCCAGTAAATGTTTACTTATTCTGTTCTTAAAAGATCTAGCAGTTTTACCTACATAAAAAATAGGGCACTTCAAACACTTTGCCACATAAACCACATTAGTGGTACAACAATTAAAATGCCCATTAATCCTCAATGTTTTTCCATTCAACACAAAACTGCCCCTGTTTCCAATATATGAGGACAATAATTACAATGCTGACACTTATACTTCCCTTTACTTCTGTTCGTGCTGGTTTCATTATAAATCTTAGTCGCTTCCATTATATCTTTAAAAGACCGATCTTTTTTAAAAATAACTTTTGGTTTCCCCCTACTTTTTGCACTACATTATTATCAAATTGTAAAATGCCCCAATTGTTAAAAATAATGTCAACAATATTCTATACATCTTGATTGAAACATGTGATAAACCCCAAACTGATTCCATATTCTCATTTATATTATTACTATCCTTACTAAATACTAAAATTGGTTTGTATATACCATTTTGTTGTTTGTGCATCACTTCCTTACTGATTTCATCAGGTAGGACATCTGGGTATCCTCTAGCTTAAACATATTGTAAATATGAATGGCCAAAGTATGTGCTTAAGGAAAATGAGTATGTGAAAATCTGTATGCATTGAGATGAACTTTGTACTGTGAACTCTGAGTAAACTGTGAATAGTGGAAAAGTACTGAAAGCCAGGAGCCTGCTTGAAAGCAGGAAATGTGCCTTATATGGAAGTGTATCCGATTTTCTTTCTCTGCCTAGAGATGTAGTAATGTGAACTGCTTTAAGCCTACGGGTAAACCACTGATTGGTTAATTGTCTTTTGTACTACTTTAATTGGTCTAGTTTATATTTTTGTACTGTCAGCAGTATCACCAGCATATAAGCTTATGCATTCCTTTGTTCGGGGAGTCTCCCTGGTACTTTCCATGAGGCTCCCACACGTGTGTAATAAATACCACTGAAAGAGAGGAAGAAGTGTCTTGTCTTCATTTAAGGTAAAAATGTTAAATGCAACAATTGGTGCCATTTACTCGGCTCTGAATTAACAACAGCTGCGGCAGTTGGGGATTAAACGAAATACTGCTAGTGAAAGGGCCCATGACAGAATTTTCTGTTCTGGCAGTGTTTCTTCCATTTTCTATACTTGCCTGCTTTAAAATTTTGGACTACATAATTTTATAGAAATGTAAGAATTCCTCTCATTCAGTTGTTTTGAGGTAAGTGGCATGCATTTTTTTCTCTTTCATCTGCTATTGATTGTGCATTATGAGAGTGGGTTAAAATGAAACACTGGTGACATAAGAGTGAAAGGAGATACGAGAGTGGGGTAAATGACATTTACAAAATGTCACAGCTACATCTGTAAAATACAGAATAGCTTATAGTGTGAAAATGGGAGCAAGTGTGGGAACGATAAGAGAGCCAGAAAGAGGCACACCAGCTGGTTATATGTATTTTCATTTGTCCTGAGACAGTTGTATGTTTATAAGTCAGTGGGTCGCCCTCACTGAGGGTGATGGTAAACTCGCCTTTCCAGAAAATGGCAGTTTTAATAAAAATATTTTGCTTAATCTCCAAGGAAAGCTAAGAAAAAAAGGGAGAAGAATACCAGGGTTGGACTGGGCAGCATTTAATGATTGGATGACAGAGGCGAAAGAAAGAGAAAAGGATCCGGTTATTAGTAGTCTAAAAGATAATCAGCAGAAATTAAAAGAGCAATTGTGGGAATTACAACAAGCTGCTAGTAATTTAGATGTAGTAAACGGTAAATGCTTGAAGGATCCACCCTTAAAGGGGCTTTATCCTGTGAAGGAATTAGCTAAATTGCAGATAATTGAATCGTCAGAAGATGATAATGCCTGGCACCCCACACCACCGACTGCACCACCGATTGCACCTCTGCAGTATCAGCCCCCCCTCGCTCAACAAGGAGCAGAAGCACAGCAGCCAGATTCCACCACTAAAGATTCCACCCCTAGAGAAAGAGAACAAGCTGTGGACTGTCACTCTAGTGAATCTGATCCAGAAATAAGTGATAGACAAAAGGGACCAAAAACTCATAGTAAGACTCATAAAGAAGCAAAAGCTGTAATGTATTTTAGAGCTAAACCCTATTATAAAAGTAAAGGGAAGTGACATTTACACCAACTAAGGCATTTTGGCCAGTTCCTCGCTATAATTGGCAGTGGGGATGGGTATTTTGGGCCAGATAAATTTAATCCAGATATAAGATCGGAGTCGTCAGACAACAGATTTTTACCTTTGAGGGAGGTACCTAACCCAGCCCATGCTAGAAGTGCACAGGAACCACCGACTGTTGTAGTACCTAGGGCGTGGTCGGCCGTTGATTTTCAAGTGATTACTAAACTGTTACCACCTATTTGCACTAATCCAGCTAAGTTCCAGTGTGTGCTGGTGGGACATATTTGTTTATAAAATCCTACAATAGAAGAAGTCAGGGCAGTTCTTCAGAACGCCATACTGGCTGATTTGATTAAACGGATTTGGGACCATGCTAATGTCCCTACTCTGATTCCAAAACATGATGCACAAGGTGATAATGGGTTTGAAGTGGTCAGGCAGCGAATAGTAGATGCTATTACAGTGACAGTTTCACCCACACCCAACTGGTCCAAAATTATGTCAGTTCTTCAAAAAGAAGACGAACCTGTAGATGAATATTTAAATCATCTCACTGAAGCCTTTGAGGCTTACTCTGGTCACCCAGAACCCACCGAAGGGCCGGCACAAAGTGGATTGTCAGCTGCTTTCGTAGATGGGTTACGCCCACAAGTACGAGATAAGCTGAAGGAAGTATGTTTAAACTGGCCTAGTCTTGGATTGCATGAATTAGTCACACAAGTGCAATCCCTCTCCGACCACTTAGCACAGGAAAAAAAGGACTTACAGGAAAAATTGGTTAAAACACAGATTCAGATGTGCACTACCTTCAGGCAGCATGGACAGGGAGGACGAGGATGGGGAAGAGGGAGAGGTGGATGCCAAGGGGCTAGAAACCAAAATAGACAAAAATGGCAGGAAAATCGATCAGCCCCACCCCAAAGCTATAATAATCAGATGGAGTGTTTGAATTGTGGCCAAGTAGGCCATTGGAGAAATGAATGCCCGTATCTGGCTGAGCAACCTACCCCACCCACTGATACGTCACCTCAGTGGAATTCTAATTGGACTCCATCCAATCGGCAGCCATCACAATGAAGGTTCCCTGAACAAAGACAACAGCAGTTGTGCCCCTTCATCCCTGTGGATCAACATGGACCACATGTTATGTTACTTGTCAAAAATAAACCATATCCATTTTTGATTGACACTGCAGCATCCAAATCTACGTTAGCTGGTGAAGCAGCAATAAATGTCCCCCTCTCTAATAACATAACTAGAGGGTTAGGTGTCTCTGGCATTCCTATTGAATATTCTGAAACCGTCCCAGTCACAGTAACTTTGGGACATTTACAAGACAATCATGCATTTTTAGTAGGACCCTCAGCACCTTTAATTTTATTGGGAAGAGATTTGCTCTGTAAGATGGGAGCAGCCATCTTCTGCACTGCTGAAGGAGTATATTTACAAGTACCTTCAGACAGACAAGGTAGTATTTTGGCTACTTTCGATGAAAACGTCACTCTGCAAACAATGTGCATGCAGTCTGACCTCGATAAGAATAAGCATCTAAATTCATTACCCTCTCATCTATGGACCACTCATGATAATGATGTTGGGTTTCTGATTTCAGCTACTCCTGTAAAAATAACCTTAAAACCCGGAGCAAAGTTACCTAAGGTACCACCGTACTCTTTGACGGTAGAGGCTACATCTGATATTGCCCCTGTCATTTCTGCTTTGGTACAACAAGGAATTATAGTACCTACAACAAGTCCATGTAATACTCCAATTCTACCAGTAAAGAAACCTGGTAAACAAGCTTACAGATTTGTGCAAGACTTGCGAGAAGTCAATAAAGCTGTCTTGCCTGTTTTTCCAATCGTACCAAACCCAGCTACGATTTTAAGCTGTATCCCACCTACAGCATGTTGTTTTATGGTTATAGATATCTCATCAGCTTTCTTCTCTATCCCAGTACATGTAGATAATCAGTATTTGTTTGCATTCACTTATAAAGGCCAACAGTATACTTGGACCCGACTACCCCAAGGATATGTAGAATCTTTAACCCTATTTTTTAGAGAGATGCACAACTGCAGGGTTTACAGTTACCACCACGTTCAGTATTGGTCCAATATGCAGATGATATTCTTATAGCTTCACAGGATACCAAGTCTTGTATAGAGGACTCACTTCTAGTTTTAAGGTTTTTAGCCAAACGAGGTTTTAAAGTAAATAAATCTAAACTGCAGTTCTATCAAGAAAAAGTACAATACCTGGTACACATCATTTCTATGGGTTCACGTCAAATACTTCCATGTAGAATTACCTCCATTCAGACTGCCCCTCGCCCTGTAACTCAGAGACAACTCAGGGGATTCCTCAGCCTAGCAGGTTATTGTAGACAGTGGGTGCCCAATTTTTCAGAAATTTCAGCCCCTCTGTTGCAGCTTCTAAAAAAGGAGGTCACAGTCCCTCTGCCTTGGTTCCCTGAACATGAAAACGCCTTTCAGGCTATTAAAACGGCATTGATAAACCCACCTGCCCTGGGGCTCCTGGATTATTCTAAACCATTTGTTTTCTTCTGTTGTGAAAGAAATAAAACTGCCCTGGACCTGCTGGCGCAAGCGCTCACAAGAGGCTATCGACCTATAGCATATTACAGCACTCAGTTAGACCCTGTTGCTTCTGGCTATCCACCATGTTTATGAGCGGTGGCAGCTGCCACTGTTTTGATCGATATGGCAGCACCATTGACATTAGGACATAACACTATACTAGCAGTACCTCATGCAGTGCAAGTGTTACTTTTAAAAACAAAAACACAGTATCTTTCTAATGCTCGCCTCACTAAATATGAGTTAAGTCTATTAAGTAATCCCACTATTCAAATTACATGTTGCCCACCACTAAACCCTGCTTCATTGATTCCAACTAGTGATGAGGGCGAATCACATGACTGTGTGCTTGTAGTTAACACTGTTCTTTCTCCTAGGTTGGATTTGCAAGGTGTTCCTTTGCTTAATCCTGATTTAGTTATTTTTGTAGATGGATCCTGTTTACAAAATAATCTTGGTGAACTCCAGGCTGCATGGTCAGTCTGCTCACCATCTAAGGTTTTACAAACTGGACAATTATCACCTGGCACTTCCGCACAAGCCGCGGAATTAGTGGCACTTTCGCATGCATGTAAAATGGCCAAAGACAGATCTGTTACTATTTACACTGATTCATGTTATACCCATGGTGTTGTTCATGATTTTGGTACCTTATAGAAGGAAAGGGGTTTTTTGACATCCTCTGGGGCACCAATTAAAAATGACCTGTATAGTGATCACCTCTTACAAGATTTATTATTACCTTCCAAAATTGCTGTTGTCAAGTGTGCAGCTCACCAGTCTAATGACTCCCTAGTAGCTAAGGGAAACAATTTGGCTGACTGGGCTGCCAAGCAGGCTGCTCTTTCACATACTGTTCATGGACAATTTTTGCAGCCTATCTTACAAATGGTTACTTTTGACACTACTGTTTTGAAAGCTTTACAAAGTGAAGCATTGGAATCAGAAAGAAAAACATGGCTGGCACACAGTTGTTTCCAATGCTTTGATTCAATTTGGCAGCATCCTGATGACAGACTAATTTGCCCTATATCTATGTTAAATTCTCTTATAAAAGCATATCATTTGCCAGCTCATGTAGGGGTACAAGCATTAATCAAACAAATCCAGAAGGATTGGTTTGCCCCGGGACTTTCTGCTTCTGTGCAACATTTTTCGAGCATGTGCTCCATTTGTTGACAGCATAACATTTCAAAGGGCACTCTGGCTCCCGCTCAACCGGTGCCAAAACTAATGGGACCATTGTGTGCTTTACAGTGGAACTTTATTGAACTCCCACCTTGTGCTCATTTTAAATATGTTTTGACTATTGCTGATATTTTTTCGGGCTGGTTGGAAGCCTACCCATGTGCTAAAATGATGCTATTTTAGTTGCAAAAAAATTGTGTTATGAATTGATACCTTGTTTTGGTATTCTTTGTCAGATATACTCTGACCGTGGAACACATTTTACTGCTAAGTTAGTTGAATCATTGTGTACAATGTTAGGCATTACTTTAAAATTTCATTGTCCATATAGACCACAGGCATCAGGTATTACTGAATGCATGAACCAGACTTTGAAAACCAGACTTGCTAAAGTCACTTCATAAACAGGCCTAACGTGGGTACAGGCCTTACCATTAGCCTTACTTTCTATGCGGTCACAACTGCATCCTACTAAGGGTCTTTCTCCACATGAAATTCTCATGGGTCACCCTTTGCATATGCCCATGACACCACCACCACCCTTTTCTGAATATGATGCATTTGATAATGATATCCTTTTGTACTGCAAATCTCTTGTTTCTTTCCTACAGTTTCACTACTGACAAGTAGCAGCCTCTCAACACCTTCCAGATCCTTTTCTGGCATCTGCCCTACAACCAGGGGATTGGGTTTATGTTACGTCCTTCTCTAGAAAAACAGCGACCCAGCCGCGCTGGAAAGGACCCTTCCTGGTTCTTCTGACAACGTCATCTGCTGTGCGACTGCAAGGATCTCCAATCTGGATCCACATTTCACACGTCAAAAAAGTTGTGCCGTTTGAAGATCAACAGCCTTTGCCTTTTTCAACTCCAGATTCTCCCTCCATTGCTACTCGTACTCGAAGTAGAACTGTTCCAGTACCTGACAATGCCTAACATTTATCCTTTTGGAAAACTCCAAACTCCTGACACTACACAGACTCAACCACCATTTCCACAAAAATATTGGACAGTCATTTTGGTGGTCATTCTTGCTGTACTGTTATTTTTGATGTGGCCATTTTTATTTCCTGCTCCATTGACGCATCACACCATGACAGCTATTTGGCACCCACCTTTCAACACCTATCAAGCCACCAAATATGTTTATGCTTCTACATTCAACATCTCTAACTGTTGGATCTGCACTGCCATTACCTCCATACATGGGGGATTGTCATTGGCTGGGCTCCACTAAGTATCATTGATACATGGACTAGTTTACTCGACAACACTGCTAACATTGCATCCAGTAAATCTATTGCATTACAACTTTCTCTCCGTCGCAATGGCACTTTGTGTTTCCGACAAAATTACTCAAGTCAACATCATTGGACTCAAAAAATGGGACAAAGTATCTGCAACATGACAATCGAATACCAGTGCAATTATACAGAAGGAAAAAGCATAGCCTTGGGCTGTTGAGTTTCATTTGATGCCATTCAGCCGACATTGAGAAATGCCTCATTACTTGGTTCTCGTAATATCGTATTTCTTGCCATATTCCATGGCATAACTATGGGCAGTGACCATTCTTCAAACATTACTACCCTGGTGCAGGACTGTTATTTTATATGCGGAAGAAAGGCCTATAAATGGCTACCGGAAAACTGGTCTGGTAGCTGTTTCTTAGGTTATTTAGTCCCAGCCATTCGACATACATCTGCTTTACCTCAAGGAACAATTCAGAACGTTCGAGAGGTTAAAGAGCTTGCCAATCTGGTAGTCCAAATTGATGCTTCATGGATTTATCATCATGACTTAAATCATGCTGGCACCAAATGGCTATCTTATATGGACTTGTGTGATGACGTCCTATCGTGGGCTGGTATAATCCCAGCATATGGAGCAGTAAAATCAATTTGGGAACTAAGAACACTGTCTAAATTGCTTGAAGTATTAAGCAATGCCACTTTTTCTGCTTTAGAACTAGCGACTGATGAACTGACTGCCATGAGGGCTGTAGTCCTTCAAAACCATATGGCTCTCAATTTCACCCTAGTGGCAAAAGGAGAGACTTGCGCTTTAATCCAGGAGGAGTGCTGTACCTTTATTCCTGACAATCAGCACGAAATTGAAAGTCATCTCGAACTCATTCAGAGAGTCTCTGAACTCTCTAAGGCCAAGGAGGCTCATAACTCTATGTGGGCATGGTTAACCAACCTGTTCTCAGGTTGGGGAGGTGGACTATTGAAATTAATTTTATTAATCGCAGTATTAGCTCTTATTGCCTTTCTTGTTGTGTTTTTAATCAAAGCATTGATTTTTAAATTAATGTCTTTTAAGACTACTAAAAAGGTGCCAAAGTTTTATATGCCTGCAGCTATGAATATGGATGATGAAATAAAAATGTGTGACAATACTGAGGTAAATAGCCACATGGTTATGCTAGACTTAGGGCAAATGTATGATCGACTAAATGGTGATGCTTAGACAGCAGGAGGATTGTAAAATATGAATGGCCAAAGTATGTGCTTAAGGAAATTGAGTATGTGAAAATCTGTATGCATTTAGATGAACTTTGTACTGCGAACTCTGAGTAAACTGTGAATAGTGGAAAAGTACTGAAAACCAGGAGCCTGCTTGAAAACAGGAAATGTGCCTTATATGGAAGTGCATCCGATTTTCTTTCTCTGTCTAGAGATGTAGTATTGTGAACTGCGTTAAGCCTGTGGGTAAACCACTGATTGGTTAATTGTCTTTTGTACTACTTTAATTGGTCTAGTTTATATTTTTGTACTGTCAGCAGTATCACCAGCATATAAGCTTATGCATTCCTTTGTTCAGGGAGTCTCCCTGGTACTTTCCATGAGGCTCCCACATGTGTGTAATAAATACTACTGAAAGAGAGGAAGACATGTCTTGTCTTCATTTAAGGTAAAAATGTTAACTGCAACAATATTTAAAATGAACTTTAACTCATCAATGAATACTATGTCCGAGCTCACCATCCTAGCGGCTTGGACCAGTTGTCCTTTTACTATACACCTTTTCTGAAAGAACGTGTGTGCACTGGTAAACTCCAAATAAGAATTTGAAAAAGTTGGTTTTCTGTAGATTTTAGATTCCATCTTGTTGTCTCCAGTAATAAATAATTCAACATCTAAATAGTCAATATTTACTCTATTATGTTGATGTGCGAATTTCAGAAAACCAACTGTATCATTAATGTATACATAAAACTGCTCCAATTCCTGCTCAGTACCTTTCCACAAGATAAACAAATCATCCAAAAAACTTGTATAAAACAAAATATTAGTTTGGAATGTACTCTGAAGTATATACTGTTGTTCCCAATAGGACATGATATAATTTGCAAAAACGGAAGCGCAGGCTGCATCCATAGCAACCGCCATTTTTTTCCGATAGTACTGGCCTTCAAAATATAAATAATTATTCGGGAGCACCACTTCCATAAACGTTATATATACACTGATATTATCCTGGTCATACAGGCCAGTTTTTAGTAGTTGGGTCTCTAGCCAGGCTATACCTTCTACATGTGGGATGACGGTGAACAAACTCACCACATCAATGGTAACCATGATCACATTCTTGTCTAACTTTATTCTACCTACATTGTCTAAGAATTCCCAAGAATCTTTACATATATATGGAAATGTCTTTAATCCTGTCTGTAATTTTTTATCTAAATATTTGCTTATGAAACAAGTTTTTGATCGTTTTCCATCAACTATAGATCTAAACTGTGGGTCCCTAATTCCCTTATAGACCTTGGGAATTCCAAATATATTTGGTACCATAAGATACTTGTTATACATGTATGCATGCTCATCCTCATTGATTTGCTCCGGTACATCATATCATCCATTAACAAATCAATTTTCCTATAAATAACCTGTATCTCGTTAAGGGAACTCTCTATGTAAGACCCATCTAATAACAGGGTATTAATCCCATTCAAATTATTGGCTTTATTCATAATGACAATTCCATTTCCTTTATCTGGTTTCATCAAACATATATTAATGTCCCGTATCAAATCATTTAATAGACTTTCTTCACCCACTGTCATTTCTTTTGTGCATAATTTGTTTTAACTGATAGAACTCTCCGAATATCTTTTTCACATTTATTTTCAAACAACCTTATTACATTATTTAAAGGTGGGTTAAATGTACTAGGTCTCCTTATACACCCATTAACATCCCCATTCTTTTCAATTTGGGAATTAAACCAGACCTTAAAATTCAACTTTCTAGTAAAACTTTTAAGATCTATCAAAGTGTTATCAATCTTTGCCCTTCTAAATGGCACAAAGGTAAACCCTTTAGCCAATAAATTTGCGTGCTCGGTTTTGATCTTCTTTGTAGAATAATTATAGACTTTAAAGTAATTTCTCTCATTTTGAACAATAACAGGTTCAAATGCATTTTCAAAACTCATTTCATTACACCTTTGAATTATGCCACCATTAATACTTTCAAAGTCATTAACAAGTATGTCCACATTTGGATCAAAATTCAGCAATCACTGTCAAAACCATCCATGACCTCTTCTTGTTGATGGTTAATGTACAAATCAGTGTTGCTTTCAGTTAACCCATTGTCACTGAAATGTTCGTTATCATTAACAGCAGTCAAAACGCTGTTAATGCCAAACTGACCCTGACAAGTGTGTCAATGTGTGTGAGTCCTTGAGAGAGAGTGGCTGTGTTGATGCTGACACCTGTTCATGCAGACAGGCACATGTACTACACCTACCATTTCATTACCATTTGACTGTTGCAGATGTCACTCACCATCACATATACGTTTAGAGAGCTTCTCAACATGTAAGCTGTGTGGCGGATCCAATAACTGCATAGACATGTGATAGCAATACATAGTCAGTAAGGGGTTTTCCAACTCTGTACTGGTAGGTGTGTGACACAAACATGCTTGGGTTTTACTCTCCCACCCGCTCCCTGACTTATCCTTGCCTCTGTCTGCCTCTCTCACTCTCTCTCTGGTGGATGTGGAGAACTACACCTGCTTTGCTCATGATCAGCTGATGGCCTCTGCACAAATTGCAGCCCTCCTATAGCTGATTGCATGTGGAACAGCTGTGGTAACATCCCCATAGCCAATTGCATGGAAACACACTCCAATATCTAGGAACATCATGTTGGTGTTGGGCCTTTTCATTCACTGTGAGCAGGACCTAGATCTGGTGTTTGGCAAACAGCATCACAGATGGATTGGGGATTTACCTCTAACAGCATACACTGTGGAAACAGGCCAACACACAGGAGGGGGATGTGCCTGACATGACTACAGAATGTAAGTGTTGCTATTCTGCATTTGGAGTAATGTTGGTTTAACAGGGTGTGTGTGGATATGGCTGGTCTACATGTTTTAATACCTGTCATGACAGTGCTATGTTTCTGAGGAAACACCCATCTGTAGGGTCATCTGCAGACTGGGCAGTGTGTGGTGCCTTCTGTTTCTTGTATTACCCACAGAGCTCCTATCTGTGAACTGCAGAAGCATAGTGTGAGGATTGCAGTCAGTACATGGTGACAGCCATGAGAGTTACTGACTTCATATCCCTCATAGGACATATGTCACAACAAACCTTGTTACAACAGTAAACATGAGGTTATCACAGCAACATGTCAATATTGGCCTTGTGTTTGTGCCTCCAGCCACAACTCTGTCAAACTTTGTACATATGTCATGCACTAAGAGGTGTATATGCACTGTACGCCATAATTTATTGACATCATATCTCATAGCAAGCCAGTGAGATATCAGACTGCTACACATTATATATAGTAGGGGTTATATCTGAGGGCATAACCTGGGCATTCTGTGGTTGTGTGCACAGTACTGTGGTCTGTGTACATATGGTGATTGTCGACAGTGTGTGTATTGTGAATATGTACCTTGGCCTGTGTACGGACTATGGTAGATGTCAGTGTTCTTGGTCCTGCTCTAGCTGCTATTACATGCTGCTCCATTGTATGTTACCCTATCAGCTTACATGTTTGTAGGACCAAACACACACATGTCCCATATCACAAACAAGCATCGGACCACACTGTGTAGTGGCCCAGTATATGTAGGGTTAGTGTGTGAGTGGCACATATGAGGATGGTGTTGATCAGATAGTCCATATACTGTAATATCACGCTAGCTTACCATATGTGACTGTGGCTGTCTTCACACTGGTTGTGGTTATGCACTTTCACACAAGTGTCTGTTACTCTGTGCTGTGATGTGCCTGTAGATCCTGCTATATATGCAGGTACATGTGTATTCCCCATAAGAAATGTAGGCCTGTGTTGCGGCATTCTGCCTGTAGCCTGCACAGTGCTTTGTTACATGCCTAGCAGCTTAGTGTACCTACCCAGTGTGATGTTATGTCCAGATACTTGCCAGATGAACTGCTGCCAGGCCGCCATAACAGTCATGTATGTCAGACAAAGCAGTGGGATGCTGTACAGATGTGTGTCACTAACTAGTAGGCAGTATGTGGCCATGGCACCTCTGTACCAGCGGTTATCATGTGTAAGGACAAACAGGGGTGTGTGAATGCTTAACCTATGGGGCAAATGTATACCAGTATTTACGTGATATAGCCATCTACATGGCTGTTAACATCCACATTGTCAGGCTTGGTCCACATGTCTTGCACTAAGGGGTTCAGTGTATACCTCTGGACTGACCAGAGTGTATCAGACTGTCCACATTTATTGGCCATATTTCTGCTGTAGTCCACAGGATCATTACTGTACTAGCAGTGGTACTGTAGTATGATGTCCTTAGGATGTCTGTCAGTAGCCAATGGTGCACATGTTAAAAGCAGATGTGAACTCCCACACACAAGATGTCTGTGAAGACAGCCCATATTACAGTAGCAATAGTTTACATATATACCTGCAATACATACCTGACATCCCCTTGCACTAACATGTTGGGACTGTTGGGGCTGAGGTAGGGCTCCACCCTACGTTCAGGACATATGGTGAACATATATGTATATAAAATTATCTATATATCTATATAGATATATACACATATACATATCGATATACATAGATGGATATGTATATGTATATATATATATATATATATATATATATATATATATATATATATATATATATATATATATATATATATATACATATAAACACTCAGATATATGCATATACACAGCAATATATGTCTACACATATACAGATAGTGATACATATGCACATATACTTATGGATATCTACATATATATTGACAATACTAGGTATATCAGAATAGATATGTATGTACATATAGTTATAGATATCTACATATATATCTACATAACTAGGCATGTCTGTACACATCGGATGTTCTATACATGTATAGCACCTGACTAACCATTGTCTCGTACTCTTATTTCTCCTTCACTCCTTTCATCTCTACTTTTTTCATTTCTCTTCCTTTCACTGTTCAGATTTAAGTATGTACATTTTATGTACAATTTGCTAACATGTAATGAACTGCATTTGTAAACTTGTTTCTCTTTGAAATTATCTTTCTTTCATTGTGTTCTTATGACTTCCAATTTTTGCTATTTCTTAAAGTATGATTTTTTTTTGTAAACTTTGTAAACTTGTTTCTCTTTGAAATTATCTTTCATTCATTGTGTTGTTATGACTTCCAATTTTTGCTATTTCTTAAAGTAATGATTTTTTTATATAATGTACTTAGTATTTAGTGGAGCTTTTCTCCTCGGGCCTCTGCTGAAAATGGACATGTATCCAGCCAGACTAGCCCGGTCAACAAATGTAAAATAAATAAAATACATATATCTATATATACATACACACATATATATATATATATATATATATATATATATATATATATATATGTACATACGAAGAGATGTACACATGGCCATATATATGTTGTACTATACAGACGTGTATACAGACATATGTATGAATATATATGTGTATGTACATGTAGACATATATCAATCTATTATATGTATATATCCATATTCCTGTCATGTGTAAACCTCATGGTTGTGTACACCCTCCCAGATATATCTCACCGTATGTATCTGCTATGTGTACATTATGGTAAAATGACATATGTGATGCAACAGTCATATTAATAACAAGTACTACACAATTGTGGAAGTAAAG
Source organism: Protopterus annectens (assembly GCF_019279795.1). Classification (NCBI taxonomy): domain Eukaryota; kingdom Metazoa; phylum Chordata; order Ceratodontiformes; family Protopteridae; genus Protopterus; species Protopterus annectens. The sequence continues at coordinate 899,389,718 of NC_056727.1, read as the reverse complement.
GCAATTGTTCAATACTAATCAATATGTGCATTGACAGATATATTGGAAAAACAACAGCTGTCTAAACAGTGGTCATGGTGTAGTGGTTAAGTGTTGTGACTATAGTGTACAGGGTCCTGGGTTCAAGACCTGCAAGGGCTGTTCATTTTGTCTGGGCAGAATAAGGGCTGTCGGATACAGAGTGGTTAAGGCATTTCTGAGCAGCTTTAAGCAGGTTTGCGTGGGTTTGTGTGAAGCTAAGCGGTGTAAGCTATGGATAAACGTATGGGCGCTTACACAGTGTAGGCTTCTCTTACCAGTGTGCAAATCAGCTTAGCTGTTATATTGCAGCAGTGTTGATACCTGCTAAGCATGGCTTAGCCCTGGTAACCAGTTCACACCATCCGGTCTGATAACATAGCGGGGTAATGACATCTGTAATAAGTGTATGTAATGTCATGTACAATACATGTGCCTATGTGCTGTTATTACAGTAGCAAGGGGTGTGAGTGTCATGTCTGGGGCACAGATGTATATGAGGCCTGTACAGCACTGTTATCCATGTGAATGTGTTACATACAGGGGTAGTAGCCCAGGGTACATGCTGTCACACTGGCATGTAGTGTATCATAGTGGTACTACTTTTGACAGTAATTACCCAGGCAAGAGTAGAGTGCTAAATGCAGTACTGACAACAGGCACACCTGCAGACATAGTTGGACTGTCATGCCTCCCTGTTGTATCCCTGGTGTGTGAGCTGTGTCACAGTATATATCCCCTACTGAGTAATGATCTGACATATGGAATGTAACTGTGGACTACCGTCTGTACAGAACATGTTAGTGGGGGCTTCTGACATGTAGTTATGGCATACATATTGTTGTCAAACGTCTATCTGTCAACACATTCATCCTACTGCATAGCTACTTGCCAAGCCGATGACTGTCATTCCTTGTACAGATGTGCAGATGGCAGGTATCCAGCTGGGATATGTACAGGCAACCTTAGCTTGATTGACACTGACATGTCTGCCCAGCTGTGTAAGGACTGGCACATATAGGAGATAACATCCTGTAAGCACCACATGACATGGGTACCTCCACTACACTACCACAGTCAACAGAACATGGTTGGGTACAGATCTCAATCACAGACACTAACCATGTGTTGTAATGCATGTTGCATACATGTCAACTTGATCACCTCAGTGGTCATGTGCAAGAGGCACCTGGAGGATTGGCTGATGCATGTCACTCTCACCCTGAGGGTCACCACAATAGTGTCTGTTGACAGATTGCCTGCTGCCACATAGCAGGTGGCAGGATACCACTGTACATACAACCTCTTCACAACCCATCTCTCATTGGACAATAGCTAGGTACACAGCTATGACCACCTGCAGCGATGCACCTCAGTACTGACACATGTGTATGTGTATATGTCTGAGTATAGCAGTGTCTGTGTGTTAGCACACCTGTACTTGGGAATTCCATGAGGGCCTTCACAACCACTGCAACACCCATTGCCGTAGTCAGTTGTGGCTGCTGCTGTATGGGATATTACATGTACCCTATTAAGCTCCTCTCCATACTGGCTCCATGAGCCTTGCAGTACCAGCACAACAGTGTTGTACAAATGGGTTGATAGGCATGGGATACCCATTGTGTTCTGGCAAGTGTGTGTATGTGTGCCTGTCTATATATCTGTAGGGTACAGCATTCCGAGGCTACATACTCATATTACAATACCCATTGCCACACAGTAGTACAGATAGTGTTGTTGCTGCCCATAGGTGAGGCATGACATTGCAACACCCTATTATGCATGTGGCATGTGCATTAGATTCATATCCCTGTAGTACCACTGTTGGGATATACAATGGGGTTGTATTGCAGTCATGGCCAATGTGTGATGGTGGGTATGTCAGAGTGTCATCATGGGTTTCAGGGAGTACAATATCCACTGGAGGATGTGGGTGCTGTGTACACTGTCATTACACCAAGGTACACCCGGTATATGTCCCACGTACCACGTTATGGTTACCACTGTCACCATCAACCATACAGGTAACTGATACCACAATCCAGGCCAGTTATGCATGTGCTGTGTGCAGCCTACCTGTAACACATTGGACACATGGTCAAGTTAGTTAGCAGTGATAGGCCCAGGTCTCTCGGACATGTGTCTCCCTGCCTGTTATGTGTCTGTTAATGTGTATATGAAGGTATGTCACACTATGTATCATCCATATGCACCCATTACATCCCTCATTAGCATACTGTACATGTCTGGGGATGTTCTGCATGTAACATGTAACCTTGAACACACCTCACCTTAAATGCTGTGTGGTGTGTGCAATGAAAGCCACACACTTCAGTATCACTACATACCTAGGTAGGGGTCTAGTCCCAGTGTTGCCAAGTATGAGTGTGCGTGTATGTGGATGGGTCTACATCAGGTTGCAGATTATACATGTCCCAACAGGTCATGTGTCTATGTGGCACAGGCAATAACTGTTATACAAACCTGTGAGATGTGTTCAACTGTACCCCAGATATGTCACTGCCATGGTGTCACCCCAGTACCATACCCTGTTGTGGAATATGACTGTAGACCATCCTCGTGCTGACACATGTACAACTACAACACAAATGGATAACATTATAGAGACCACAATCAACCAGTGTTACTAACAACTATAATGCATCATTGCTGGATGGCTACACTACCTGACATGTATGCATTACACTTTACTCCTTACAACATGTTACACTGCAGCACTGTGGTAAATTGTAGTACAGTCACTGTGTGCATCAGAACAATATTAGCCTGTCCCTGCATCGATGGTATGGATGACAGGGATGTGCTACAGGTATCATCATATGCACAGGGTGTGTTGTTGGTTTGTCAGAGGCTGAGGGTGGGCCATACATTTGACACCATGTGTGTGGGTGAGGGGTGTAATGAGGTGAACTGGGGATGGTGATGCAGTGTGTGTAGGTATGGGGTTGCCCTAAGTGTGTTTGTATAGTGTGTGGGTATGAATGCACACAGTTCTGCATGTGGCTGCCCTACACAGGTGTTTATGGACAACTGCAGACTATACTTGGCAGGGTGTGCAGTTCACTTCCTCCGGCCATGGATATGTGGACTGTGCCTGCCAGGGGTTCCACGGGCATGTCCAGTTACAGACCTGTATGTGCTACTCTCACCTGATGATGACAACTGTCCTCTGGAACCAGGTCACTCCTGGGTCTGGCCAGAACCACTTGCTTGTGGCCTACTGTGATGTGGTGTGGACAGCTCTCCCCCCACAGTGCCAGGGCTGGTACTGCCACTACGGGAGCCCCTAGATGTCCTAGCATGTCCATGTTGATTGCCAGCTGTTGGAGTTGCTGGCCTACGTCCATGCGGCCTTCGCCGCACTTCCATCACATGTTCAAGACAGACAGACCACAGTCAATGAGAGCAATCATATCACCAGACCGTCTATCCATGAACTCAGTTAACTCACGGATGGCACCAGCTAGTTCACGGGAGTTGTCACTTGCAGATGTGAGAGCAGCCTTCTCCAGCCTCAGGCCCTGTCTGGTGTCATGTTCCATATGTGCCTGTGCCACCATGACAGCCTGAAACATGCACCTGCTGGTACCAGCTGTGTCACATCTGCCAGGGGCATGATGACCAGCGGCCCTACCATGAGCACCCTGGGACATCTACCTATGTGGTGCCATGCCGGACATACGGTTATGCCTGCTGTGACCAGACACAGTAGGCATGGTTACCACATTTTTCTGTGCACTGCCACCAAATGCCAGCTGTCCCTCCGCTATGGCCACTGGTGATGGGGTATGTATAGGCACTGAAACTGTTTGTGGGGTTGGGGTGGCTAAAAGGGGGGGGTGTCAAATGATGGTGCTGTTTCAGCCTCTGACAACCCCACCTGTGCCTCAACAGTACTATCATCATCTTCAGTGTCTGTATGGACACCAACATCAGATTGCATGCAGAAGGGACCATGACCCACCTCGCCACCTGTGGGGGAAAACAATGAACGCACTTTAAGATCTGTACAGCATTGCATAACAGTACACACACACACACACACACACACACACACACACACACACACACACACACACACACACACACACACACACACACACACACACACACACACACACACACACACACACACACACACACACACACACACACCACCGTAATACCTACCTGTCCGTGACTTTACAGACAGTCCCATGTATATTTTCTTGCATTTCCCATCCTGCATCACACTTGGTAACGTACACTCATTGATACCACTCATTAACATATCAGTCCTCTAAATGCCTAGACAAGTGATCACAACACAAGACCTCTTGCTACATTACCTGCCTGACCTGTGTGTAGTAGTTTTAGATGGCCTCACTGTTGTCATTTAGTGTTCACCCTGTGTATGTCCGGACATCATGAGCATGACCCCTATATGTGTGGGCTACTATGTTCACTCCATAATATCATGCACTGGAGTGTCATGTGTATGTATTGCTCAGTACATGCTAGACATGCTGCTCAATCAGCCTATCATGTGACAACTGTAATATATGGATACACTCCCTTGTGTTGACTAGAAATTCCCCAATGGATCTGTAGTGCTGCATACATGGGTTGTCGGTCATCTCTCTGCTAAATGTGATATTAAGGGTATACCTGGTGTCTACCTTCCCTCTCAATGCCTGTTCAATGCTACAGACCTTATTATACTATCAGCTGTCCTGTGATTACATACATGACAAGTATTCCTGGTGTGTAATGTGGCAGTCCATGTCCATGTACTGCATGATCCCAAAGGGAGGTACTACTGTATGAACAACCCCACAATCACACATGTGCATACATGTCCACCCACACAAACACACACACATGCACACACACACATCCTACATGCATCAATCTCCCTCCACTTCACCAGAGTGACCCTACAAACAAACTAACTACCCAGCAGGATGCGCGCGCGCGCACACACACACACACACACACACACACACACACACACACACACACAGAGGTGAGGCTGCACAATGATAGTACACGCAGTTCTCCTATTACCCATTTGTCAACATGCATAACATATGGTACACAACAGCATGCAGTGCAGCTATAGTCAATCCATGCTAGCAACAGTATACATGTGTACATGTGTGATGCATGTGCTGTGTCACTAGGTGATTCCCCTTCCCCTGGATAGCACTGCACCCATGTACACAGTATTGTTGTGCACCTGTTCTGCACCCTGCCATGTACTGTGCACCACAACTCACAGGTGTACAACCCATTGCTGAATGTGTAGTACTGTGTCAGTTATGTCAGCTTTAATGCTCACAGCCCCTATGTTTTTCAGCAACACATACCTGGGATGATATGTGGACAGATGTAATTTGTGAATGCCTGATGTCTGATTTGCAGCTCTCAACATCAGTGGACCATGTATGGCCAGTCCAATACTATTACACTGACAACCATCAGAGCATACCATGGCTATGGGGAGTATACATACCCTTATTGATATGACACACCCTTCCTTGATCTGCCATGAGACCACATCACATCATATCTTAACAGTACATGAGCCTGATATGTGACATATGTCCTGTACTTTCACATGCAGTGTCTACGGAATGTGTTTGGTGTGCGGATGCTGACCACGATGCATACACTCTGTCTGGGCATATGTGTGCACACCCTTATCATGACAGTTTTTTGCACCTATTGTTATGTGTACTACACCAGTTACTATTCCTGATAGTGTATACTAGCGTGGGCCATCTGCATTTGCCAGTGTATGTTTAGTCTGCCCTACACATGTCCCCCTAATCTGCATGATTGCAAGGTCTACTCATGTGCACATCCCTTGGTGTTCACACACTGCCATCACTATTGCTCTGGGGGTAGGGTTACATCTGCCACAGTTCCTGAACCTTACTATGTGCAGATACAGCCATTCTTAGCATGCTTAGGATCCCTGCTGCAGTGCACTGGTGTGTCATGCTGACACCCCCCCACCTTCAGCCTTTTTGCAGATGCTTGACAAGTAAGGCCTACACATGTGTGTCACTTTGCAGTGTCCCATACACTGAACGCCACATGGTGCAGCCTAGTCCCAGCTGATAATGTGGACCACAGTAATACCTTATGCCATAGTGTAACTCTGTAACAGTTGCCATTGTCCTACAGGTATATACACTGGTGTTGCACTGTATATGGGTGTTGTTCCAAACATGTTCCTGCTGTAGGCCATGTCTCCCACCATTATGTTACTCCCTGTGGACACATTCTGCAATGACAGGATGTTAGTTATCTTGCAGGTGTCTGACAACATACCCTTCCAATACCCCATCATGGTCACCACTGTGATGCTGTGCATTTAACAGCAACAATACATGCACATGTACAGCATACATTCTGGATAGGTGTGTTAGATGTTCATAGGTTCATAGGTTCATAGGTTTATACTAGGCTATCTGCCCTAAGGCATTTATAAGCCTAGCCCAAATTATTGTGGCTTACGCCACCCCTTATATGAAAAAATACTGTGCCCATTAGTTTGTTGTGCCTCTGTCCAGCAGTGACACAGAGTTGATTCCTGGGGTAAACCTACGATCTCCCATCCACAGGTCTAGATTTCTCTTGAACAGAGTCAGCGAGGTGCTCTGCCTCACATGGACCGGGATTTTATTCCACAGCATAGGGAGTCTCTTGGTAATAAATCTATCCCTCCAGCACGTCCTATTTATATCCGTGCTAAGGTTCAAGTCGCTTGCTCTAGTGGTTTTGGTGAATTTGGATTTTTGAGGTGGAGCATGTCCATTAATCGGGTTGGACATGGCCTTGTATGTCAGGCACATGTCACCTCTGAGCAGATGGTATGCGACTGAATAGAGCTGGAGTTTCTTCAATCTGGCAGCATATGACAGATTTTGGAGTCCCTTTATCCTTTTGGTGAGGAACTTTTGGGGTCTCTCCAATTGCTGCAGATGTCGGGTGAGATACATCCCGAATGGGGCATTGTACTCGATCATTGGTCTGATAAGTGAAGAGTACAGGGGAACAATGACCTCACTAGATCTGGATGTGAATCCCTTCATGATCAGGTGGGCAATGTAGAAGGTCTTTCTAACCACTTTAGCAATATGAGTGTCAAAAGAAAGGCCACTGTCAACCTGGGTCCCCAGGTCCCTGATAACCTCTTCTGTGCTTAGTGGATTGCCACCTATATGGTAGCTTGGGGTTACCTTGTTTTTCCCGAAGGGTATGACTATACATTTTTTGGCGTTTAATATCTGTTTCCGTGAGTCCCTTCTGAAGGATATCCGTGTCCGATGCACTTTCCACTATGGCGCCCAGTTTGCAGTCGTCTGCAAACTTTGTCAGCCAAAGTCCTCCCATGTTGGCCTGTACTTCTGAGAAGTAGATGCCAAACAATAGGGGGCCAAGGACCGAGCCCTGTGGGACACCACTTGTGACCGGCTTGGAGTCTGACACAGCGCCAGCAACTCTAACCCTGTGGGTTCTGTCCTTAAGCCAGTTTGCAACCCATCTTGTGACATATGGGTTTACATTTAAGCTGGTAAGTTTTTCTACAATACCTGAGTGGGGTATTGTGTCGAAAGCCTTTGCAAGGTCAAGGTAGGCTGTATGGACTGCCTTTCCCTCATCAATGGCCTTGGTGACTGTTTCAAAGAAGTCAACCAAGTTCAAAAGGCATGATCTTCCCTTGACAAAGCCAAACTGGGTCGGGTCCAATGTCTGCAAGTCCCCTATATCTTTGTTTATGAGCTCCATTATGATCCTCTCCATAGCTTTGCAGACTAGACTTGTTAAGCTTATGGGCTGTAATTACCAGGGTCCGTTAGCGCCGCCTTTGTGGAGTGGGACCACAGTTGCCGTGCGCCTCCTTGGGCACGTATCCTGTGGTAAGGCTGAGATTAAACAGCTGCCTTATGTGGGTTTAATTCCTCATTTAGCTCGTGTGTAGCACACAGCCGGGACACCATCCGGTCCCATTGATGCTGTGTTTTTAGCTTTAGAGAGCAGCTTTCACCTGCGCATTTGAGATGTCCGGGAGGCTACACTCGGCTGGGATAGTTATCTCTCCTTTAGGGGGAGAGGGTGAAGTTTGCACTGAACCTGTCTGCCAGTATGTTGGCAATGTCTGTGGGTTCAGTGATTTTTGTATCATTTTGGACTAATTCTGAGCATATCTGGGAGTTTCCACCCAGGTTCCTAACATAGCTGAAAAGGCCTTATGATTGTCCTTTGAATCCATGGCAATTTTCTCTCAAAATTGGCCTTAGTTGATTTTATGAGTGCTCGTATTTTTTACTAATAATGATCAGGGGTGACTTCCCTTTTATGGATTTTGTTCTATCATGTAATAGCTTTCTCCTCTTATTGTAAAGTTTGTTAATGGCTGGGGTCCACCAGACTGGACGCTTGCCCTTTGTGGAAAGAGTCTTGGTTTTATTTGGGATTGCCTGATCCATGCAGTCCTGGAGGTGTTCATAGAAGGCATTTGTAAGGGCTTCCGCAGCTTGGGTTGTGGTTTCCTCTGGCTCAGGGGCCTTGAAGGATACCACACCAGTCTTGAGTAGTGTGAAGTTTGCTTTAGAGAAGTTCTTCACTATGGTCTTTTGCTTGGGGTGGGCGGGATGTGGATTTCCAGTGAGATTAGTTTATGATCAGATCTCACCAATGAGGGATATACTTCGGTGTGGAGCATTTTGTCCCCATGTTTGTGACAATGAGATCTAGTATATTTTCTCCTCTCGTGGGAACAGTGACTAGCTGTTCCATGGCATTTGAATTTATGAACTCCAGGAACCGTTGGGCTAGAAAGTTAGGGCTTGAGTAATGTTCCCAGTCTATATTCGGGTAGTTGAAGTCACCCAATATGATGGTGTTTGAGATACATTTATACCCTCCAGTGTCTTCAGGAAGGCTGTGTGGGGTTCCTGAGTTTGAGAGGGTGGCCTGTAGCATGCTACAATTTGTAGAGCAGTTTTGCCTATGGTTAGTTGCACCTGGATGGTTCCGCAGCTGGATGGTTTCGTTGCCACCAACCTGGAGGTGTGAGTATCCTTTATGAATATGGATACACCCTCCTTTTGTGGTGTGGTCCGGTTTTGGGGCCGGAACGCATGATATGAGGTAAAACCTAATAGTGCCGGGGTGCTCTCAGGAGCCTTGAACCAGGTTTCAGTTACAGCACAGACATCGATGTTCTCCATACTGAGAAGGGCCTCGAGTGCATGCATTTTGAGATTTAGACTTCTGGCATTGAGCAGCATTACCCTCAGTTTCTTCCCATTTTTGTTTTCTAGGGTGGTAGGTTTAGAATTTGAGCCTGTGCATGGAATATACCATAGCCATTACATGCCCGGTATATTGGCAAGCATCTACATAAACCATACTCACCAGCTACAGGCTGCTGCCTTGGTGGTATACCGGAGGGACCTATATAAGAGGGTGAGAGATGCAAAGTCAGTGGCCACACCTGTGGCATTGCTACAGGGTGGGTGCAGCATTACAATACAGCAACAGTACATGTTCACAATACTACCACATATGCACATCTGTTTATCACTACTATGTAGCAACAAACTATATCTATGACATGTCAGTGGTGCAGCGGTTAACGTTGTCGCCTCACAGCAAGAATTTTCTCGGTCGATTCTGGCTGGTGCCTTCTGTGTGTGTTTTGCATCTTCTCCTTGTGTGTGGTGGTTTCCCCTTCCTCGTCGGCACTCGTCTCCCACCAACATTCCAACTGTGGAGCATTTCTCCATTTCTCCCAGACTCACAGGAAAGGCTCATCTGTGTCAACTAGTCGGACATTCCCGGTCAACAAATGTTAAATAAATAAAAAAAATAAAATATGCATGGTCTACCTGTACAGATGCGGATGTATACGCAACAGTGGTCTACTGATGTGCCCTATGGCTTTACCTGCAAGTTCCTCGACTGGTGTGTGGGTAGCAGCCACCTCCACAAAGGTGTCTGGTGGTTGGTGGCTATGCAGATGGGCAGGTGCCACGAGGCTGGCAAGGAGCTCCTACACACATGTTGGGGGGATGGATGGCATGGTCCCCCCTGTGGAGAGGTGATCCCCCCGTACTGTAGCAGCACGCTGATGGGCATTGCGAAGCAGGTCAGAACAATGATGACGGACCTGCTCATAACTGCGGTTGTGCAGTCCAACATCATTGCCCTGTGGACTAGGTCGTTCCAAAGGGCGGTCCACTCCTGCTGATCATGGGTGGCCCAGCCAAACAAGACAGGGTAGTGCTGTATGAGGTGGTTCACCACAATGTCATTCTCAGCTGCTGAGTATGCTGGAAGCCTTCCATGGGACATCTTGCCTGAAAAACATAAAGATGGGCACAGGTGTGAGCAAGTCATGCAGCAAGGCTACCACAGTTCTTAATACACATCACTGTCACCCCCCCACCCATATCAGTGACAACAAACTATACACACAACTCAATAGGTATGGCTACTGCATACTTACCAGTGGGGCAGATATTGTATTGTACCACACTTTGTGCAATGTGTTTGTAGCCATGTTCCCTGTGTGGACACTATCATTGCTGGCCTGTTACAGACTATTCACCTGCATGCCATTGTCAGGGCCACTATGGTTCAATATATGCCTGTGGTATGCTTGCTATGTGGTTGCTGCACATCTGACATTCTGTGTTATTGGGGTTATCTATGCATGCTGTTGGACATGTGCCGGGATTGTGTAGACTATTACTACCGACATATGTTCTATAACAGTGACACAATAGCATGTATATGTATTATTGGCCAGCAGAACAACCTCTCCAAACTCAACTGCCCATGTTACCAGGCCACATCACATGTGCGACCCACCCTGGGGCCTCCTCATCTACTGGTCCAGCAATACCTTCAGGTGGAACCAACTCAGGGGATGTTGTCCCCCCTGGGGGCACACACAGACATGATCTTGTCCCTCGATGTCAGGTCCAGGGTCTGTTCCATAACAGGCTCCACAGACACATGTGGGATGTGCTACATCACCAGGGCCCACATGCTCTTCCTGCTCAGCCTCCTGGCCAGGCACCTTCGGGACGTGGACTGCTGTTGTGAGTAGCAGTGGGTGGGAGGCTTGTTCCCATTGTGTCCATATTGGGGCCCATGGGGCGTCCACATCACAGACCACACACACCAACCAGGGTGTTTACCCACCACGTGTCACATACTACCCCTGTAGGCTGCCCTCTATATCTACCAACCCTGACTACCTCCACAACTATACCTGCCATATTCCCATTCCATACTTCACAGACAAGGGCAATGTTGTCCCAACAAGGGGTTCACATGTGACATACCAGTCCATGTTGCACACACTGAAAGCTGTAGCTATCTGTGTACATTGCTATGTATGCTGTTCCCTCGCACATAGCATGCAACACTGTGGTGTTAATATAGGGGACATGTATTTACATACATATATGTTTGTGTGTGTGTGTTTGTATATATGTAGACATGTGACTATAAGTATATATCTATATATGTGTAGTTATATATGATGTTGTATATATGTGTTTATATGTATGTCTACACATGGGATTCTGTATATTTGTGGACATATATGTATATATATATATATATATATATATATATATATATATATATATATATATATATATATTTAGACATATGCATAGCTATATATGGGGTACATTCAGACATCAGGTCCACAATCTCACAACACCTTCCTGCACAACTGCACTCTTCTACCTTGCTACAACACAGACAAATGCCACATATGGACACAGCCTGACATTAGGGGGGTATATTTAGGGCCAGATTGCAGGTACCCTATTACACACCTATGGCATTCCTGCATGCTACAATGCAGGTTAACCTGAGTATCCTGCAAGAGGTGGGCTGTAGAACCCACATGTCCATCATTATGGCATTACTTCCACCACCAGCTGTTGGCCACATGCTTCCCATTACACAACACACAATATGATGGCTTACATCTTATCAGTCAGTGCTGCTCTGCATGGTTCACGGGTGTGGCCCACCACCCATAGGAACAGACTCTATTGTCCTTAGCAGTTTCTCAGCTGAGCATCATTACAACACCTGATCTCTCTCTCTCAATCTCTCTCTCACACCAATCAGTGTCCTCCACTTGCTGCATGCATGCAGCATGCTGTATAGTACTTCCAATTACCACTGTCATGGCAACCAACTACTATAAATCCCTACATCATGTGGACGTGGTCCCTTTACCTTTCCTGTATGGTGGACATCCTTCCTGTGTGTGGGCAGCAGTGTTACAGACAGCAAGTAGCAATACCTCTTACAAGAGAACCTACACAGTCAGGCCAGCTACATATTTGCAGGGGGTTCCAGAACTACAGACAGAGTGTGAGTAGTGTTGTTGTATGCATTGTATAGCAGCAGTATTACAGGGTTTGTGTGTACATACTAGTTTAACTTGGAATGCAGTCTGTCTGCATAACACTCACCTGTGGGCCTATCCACTTGATAGCCAGAGGTGTGCCTATTATATTTTGTCTGTCCACTACACAGGTCTTGTGTCAGATATATCACTGGCAGTGTGAATGTTGAACACTATCAGTACATGGCTACATCCATGTCTGTTTCTAACTTCATATTCCTGACTAAGGGTGTGTTGCAGACTATCCTGTAACACCAGCAACTTGCTTAGTGTATGACAACTGTATTTCACATATGGGCCTGTGTTCCAGCCTCTGTCCTCCACCTACTTACCAGGCTTTGTACATATGACATGCTGTCAGGGGTTGTTATGTAGTGGGCTGTGAGTATGTCATGCTACCATTCCTGCCATCAGTCCACTGTTGTTGTGGCCCTCACACATATTGTGAGGTTGGGTCCATATATGTATGGGCTTCATCTACACAATACATGTGTGCCCTTATACACTCCAGAGGCCAGGGTATGTAACAGTGGTATATAGCCCTGTATTATTCAGTCTATGAGGGGGTGCACCATAACTAACCTAGGCTGTTACAACATGTGGGGGTATCAGAGGTAAGCTGCCTTAAGGTATCTGGATGTACATTACCATACAACTCACTTTGGGTAAATGCAGGCCTACTGCTTCCTGCCATGCAGACTGTTCTGTTTGTCAGTGTGTTTGTGATGGTGTCAGTTATGCCTTATTATGTAGCAGATACATCCCATTGTGTCAACTGAGGTCTTTACCCCCTATGGATTGTGTACAGAGTGTAGTTAGAGGCTGCTGGACTATACATCTGGATTACTTACTGTTGACTGAGTGTTATCCTGTGGCCCAGTCTGTCTTTACTATTGTACTACTTGAAGGGCTCAGCCTGGACAGCAACATATGTCAACCTTTCCAGACTACTGTATTAATATAACTGTTTCACAGTTAGATTACTCTGTTTATATGTATGTCAGAGTCTAAACAGCTATATGACATGGCATATACAACTGTAATAGTACACAAATAAAGTGTTCCCATGTATGCATACCTGTGTGTGGTGTTATATCCTTTGACCTCTCTGTGGGTATATGTTGCAGGCATAAATTGTCATTTGTATGGGTGGCTCATAGTGTCCAGTTGGTAAGGTGGCAACTGTAGGCATAGTGGCTGTTCCGTATTGTGTTAAACTTCTACATATGTATCATCCTATACATATCTGTGTGTGTGTATGTGTAGTTACATATCTATCTATCTATCTATCTATCTATATATATATATATATATATAGGTTCATAGGTTCATAGGTTCATACTAGGCTATCTGCCCGAGGGCATTTACAAGCCTAGCCCATAGTTTTGGCGTGTTAGGTCGCCACCCCTTTAGTATGGGGAACTATACCCATTATTTTGCTGTGCCTCTGTCGAGCAGTGACACTGAGGTAATCCCTGGGGTATATCTGCGATCTCCCATCCATTGGTCAAGATTTCTCTTGAACAAGGCCAGCAGTGCTCTGCCTCACATATACTGGGATTTTGTTCCACATAGGGAGTCTTTGGGTGATGAATCTGTCCTCCAGCACGTCCTATTAATAGCGTGTCAAGGTTTAAGTCTCCTGCCCTTGTGGCTCTGCGGATCTAGATTTTTTGAGGTGAAGCATATTCATCAAATCTGGGTTTGACATGGCCTTGTATGTCAGGCACAGGTCACCTCTGAGCAGCGGTGGCGACTGAATAGAGCTGGAGTTCTTTCAGTCGGGCAGCATAGGACAGATTTTTGAGACCCTTTATCCTTTTGGTGAGGAACTTTTGTGGCCTCTCCAGCTGCTGCAAGTGTCGGGTCAGATACATTCCGAATGGGGCATTGTACTCAATCATTGGTCTGATGAGTGATGAGTATAGGGAGACTATGACCTCCCTTGATCTAGATGTGAATCCCTTCATGATAAGGTGGACAATGTAGAAGGTCTTCCTAACTACTTTAGCTACATGGGTGTCAAATGACAGGCTCCTGTCAACCTGGGTCCCCAGGTCCCTGATAACTTCTTCTGTGCTCAGTGGATTGCCAACTATATAGTAGCTAGGGGTAACCTTGTTTTTCCCCGAAGGGTATGACTATGCATTTTTTGGCATTTAACTTTAGGCCATGGCTCTGGCACCAGTTATCAGTTTCTGGAAACCCTTCTGAAGGATATCTGTGTCAGATGTGTTTTCGACTACGGCGCCCAGTTTGCAGTCATCTGCAAACTTTGTCAGCCATAACCCTCCTGTGTTTGCTTGTACTTCGGAAAAGTAGTTGCCAAACAAGAGTGGGCCCAGGACTGAGCCCTGTGGGACACCACTTGTGACAGGCTTTGAATCTGACATGGCGCCAGCAACTCGGACCCTGTGGGTTCTGTCACTCAGCCAGTTTGCAACCCATCTTGTGATGTATGGGTTAACATTTAAGCTGATGAGTTTTTCAATGATACCCGAGTGGGGTATTGTATGAAGGCTTTAAGCCAGATCGAGGCAGGCTGTATGGACTGCCTTTCCCTCATCAATGGCTTTGGTGACTGTTTGAAAAAGTCAACCAAGTTAAAAGGCATGATCTGCCTTTGACAAAGCCAAACTGGGTTGGATCCAAAGTTTGCAAATTCCCTATGTCTTTATTTATGAGATCCATTATGATCCTCTCCATGGCTTTGCAGATAAAGCTTGTCAAGCTAATGGGTCGGTAATTTCCAGGGTCGGTGGAGGCACCGCCTTTGTGAAGTGGGACCACAGTCGCAGTCGCCACTCCTTCCAGAGGTGAGACTATGATTAAACAGCTGTCCTAGCTGTGGGTTTAATTCTCGTTGAGTTAGTGGAGCACACAGCGGACACCATCAGGTCCCATGGATGCTGTGTTTTTGCTTTGGAGAGCAGTTCTCACTTGGGCGTTAGAGATGTTTGGGGGGCTGCAATCGTTTGGTATAGATATCTCTCCTTTTGGGGGGGAGAAGTTTGCACTGAACCTGTCAGCCAGTATGTTGGCAATGTCTGTAGGATCAGTAATCTTCACATCATTTTGAACGAGTTCTGAGCATATCTGGGAGTTTCCTCCCAGGTTTCTAACATAGCTAAAGAAGGCCTTATGATTGTCTTTTGAGTCTTTAGCTATTTTTCTCTCAAAGTTTGCTTTGGATGATTTTATGAGAGCTCTTAGTTTTTTACTTATAGTGATCAAAGGTGTCTTACCTTTTAAGGATTTTGCTCTATCTTGTAGTAGCTTCCTCCTTTTGTTGTAGAGTTTGTTTATGGCTGGGGTCCACCAGACTGGACGCTTGCCTTTGGTACAAAGAGTCTTTGTTTTGCTTGGGATTGCCTTATCCATGCAGTCCTGCAGGTGCTGGTAGAAGGCATTTGTAAGTGATTCAGCGGCTTGAGTACCGTTTTCCCCGGCTCGGGGCCTTAAAGGAGACCACACTAGTCTTTAGAAGTGTGAAGTCGGCAGTTCTTTACTGTGGTCTTTTTATTTCAGGTGGGGTGGGATGAGGACCTCCAGCGAGATTAGTTGTGATCTGATCTCACCAGTGAGGGGTATACTTCCGGTGTTGAACATTGTGCTCCCATGTTCATGATGATGAGATCAAGTATGTTTCTCCTCTTGTGGGGATGGTGACTAGTTGTTCCATGGCATTTGAGTTTATGAATTCCAGGAACATTTGGGCTAGGTGTTTGGGCTTGAGTAGTGTTCCCAGTCTATATTAGGGTAATTGAAGTCACCTAGTATGATGGTGTTTGGAGATACATTTATCCTCCAGTGTTTTCAGGAAAGCCATGTGAGGTTCCTGAGTTTGTGAGGTGGCCTGTAACATGCTACAATTTGCAGAGCAGTCTTGCCTATGGTTAATTGCACCTGGATGGTCTCCGATGCATCGTGCATTGCCACCAATCTTGAGGTGTGGGTGTCCTTGATGAATATGGATACCCCCCCTCCTTTCTTGGTATTGTCCATATATATATATATATATATATATATATATATATATATATATATATATATATGTATATATACATATATATGTATCAGCATATATGTGTCTGTGTATATGTATCTTAGGAATGTTGATTGCTTCCACATTGTACATTCCCTATGTTAGTCAGACTGTACCGCATGATATGTTACTGATACCAGCCTGACATCATACAGGTAGGATGGCATACTGTTAATATCTTGTGCCCATGTTGTGTCAGTTCCTGATTATGGGATTTGCAACAGTTGGTATTGTATTGCAGGGTAGACGTGTTTGGCTTTGGGGGGGGGGATATCTATACGTACAAGACGTATGTTGTTTGGGCTCCCTCACCCCCATTAATGGTGAATGTGGACATATATGTTTTTGTTATGTTCTCTTTTATATCTATCAGTATATGTCTGTATATACCTATATAGATATATATTTATGCTTACATATATTTATTGCTGTAGATATATAGACATTTAGATGTAGACATATATATCTATGGATGTATACATATGTATGTATATATGTTTATATTTCTATATATATTTATGTGTATATAGTTTTATATATATATATATATATATATATATATATATATATATATATATATATCTACATATATAGATATGTTATATCTATTTAGATATAAATCCACACACACACACACACACACACACACACACACACACACACACACACACACACACACACACACACACACACACACACACACCACATACATCTACATGTTTAAATACATTTCCTGTACTGCTGAATGACAGTGCTGGATGATATGTTTGTGAAAACATCAGGGTTATGCATATCTGACATGGCTTATTGGTAAATCACTTTGGCTATGGTGTGCAACGTGCTGTGTTTGAGCCTTGCAACGGCTGTTTATTTTGTTGCTGGACAGAACAAGGGCCATTGGATGCAGAGTGATTAAGACACTTTTAAGCAGTTGTAAGCGGGTTTGCATGGGTTTGGCCAGTGGTAAGCACTGCTAACTTCCGGTTACTGTTTCTTATACTCAGTT
The DNA here is from genome assembly GCF_019279795.1 of Protopterus annectens. NCBI lineage: Eukaryota > Metazoa > Chordata > Ceratodontiformes > Protopteridae > Protopterus > Protopterus annectens. The sequence continues at coordinate 899,372,189 of NC_056727.1, read as the reverse complement.
AGCTTCCAAATTGCTTAACCTGTGTAGGCATTGCTTACCCCGGAGCAAACAAGCTTAAACTCACTTACTGCTGGTTAAAAGTGCTTACTCCCGCTTACCTCCATGCTAATTTCTTTAAAAGAAAAGAAAAAAAGGTTGTTAGGAAAGTGGTGAAATAGGGGTACAAAGAGGAAAATACAGTAGGGAAAATAGCTAGGGATATGCAGGAGGGTGTAGGGAAGGTCCATAGCTGCCCATTTCTTCTACAGCAACAGCTGTGCATAAACACTGAATTTGGAGGTAGATGTAGACACTCAAACCCCTGAGAGAGGGGTGAGGACAACAATAATATGTTGTGATGCCAGTTAGACCAGATTATATGTGTCCAGTGGACATGTGTGTGAAAATGACAGCTATGTATGGGGCAATATTTTTTTTTTTTGGGAACAGATTGCCTTTTTTTTTTTCAGGTGAGAGCGGGATGTTGGGGAGGTATAGCAGGTATATTTTGGGAGGTAGGTTGGATAGGTTAACAGACAAGACAAACAAGACACATACGGAGGTGGTATATGACACATGTGGGGGGTAAACACCTTGATGGGGAGGGGTGTTGGGAAATTGGAAGCCCATGAGCCCCCTAGTGGAAACAGTGGGACTGAGGTCCCCACCCATGGGCAGTCACCACTGCATCTTCCCAGCCCCAAAGGTGGCTGTGCTGGGGGCTGATTCGGAGAGCCAGGCCGACCCTCTAGTTGTGACATACAGCCCTCGAGCTGGCATAGCAGATCTTCAACCTCCCTGTGGAGCTCGCTATGCACCACAACCCGGACCTGGTAACGGGTGATAGGTTCCTGTGAACTCCCGCTCCCAGGGGGGGTGAGCCCCATCCCCTGAGGTGGTTCCACCCAAAGGTGATGCAGGACCAATGGATGAGGAGGTTCCGGGTTGGGCCCCAGATGTGCTGGTGCCCAGTGCCACGGCCAGCTGAGGTGGGACATGTGAGTCCGCTGGGACCCGCATTCCCATACGTGCTATGGTGTTTATAGTTTGTCAACATATGTGGGTTAGTAATAGTCAACACATTCCAGGATTAGGTATAACGGCATGCATAGATATTCCCATTAACCCAGACACCAGTTATGGAATAGTTGCATAGCAAACGCAACACATGCATATTTGGGACTACAGTGGTAATAACAACAGCATGCAGGTACATTGATGGCACCATGCCACCAATGTTGGAGTATTTCAACATAGCACATGATTAGAAACAGATTTATATAATTATCAAACAATAGGACATATATCCCAACATTACAGTGGAGTCATCATGTACCAGTTGAGGTGAGTATTTAGTGTATTGTTGGGGATATGGTGGGGGGAGAGAAAGATGTCAATTAACAAGAATATATTCTTGTAGGTCACATTACTTTCCTAGTCAGAGCTGTTATCTGTACCTTACAAGTGTTACTACACTACCCTATTGCCTTAGTTTGGACAGTGATATGGCTGTCGACAACTATATACATGGACTGGTTTTACCTGCAGTATACACCTCTTACGTGGTATACTTGTGAAGGAATTGTTTGTTAACACTAACTAACTGTTTCTACGCATACTCCCAGATTCCAGGTTGATGTTATGCATATACCTGTCCATCTCTTTATGTGCAGACTCTGGCCATGTCTTGACCACATGCAGGTGAACCGGGACATATGTAGACTATTGCCCTCTTCAACCTTTAGTGACTTACAACACTCTTATACAGGATTTCCTAGACAGTTATATTATGTAGCACAGTGTGGGTGACAGTGATCAGTGATACCTTATTATTCAGGGCAACTGCATCACTCACAATGCCATACAATACCAGAGTAAACAGTACCAGTACAGGGTATCAAGCTTTTATTTCTGGGCACAGTGTTCATATCTGACGTACCAGTGGGAGCAATGTTTGTTAGCACTACCTGAATGTTGCCACACAAAGTACCAGATTTCACATTAGTATTATGCAATTACATCTCACTCTGTTACTATACACACTCTGGTCACCGCTTGACAACATGGAGGTGTAGATGGGACATACGTGGCTTATTACTCTCATAACATTTTGGGGAGTTGCTAGTGTGACAGGTTTGTTCTTATAGATGTGTGACAATCAGTTGTGTTTCCTGTTTGCTGCCTAAACATCTGGGATCATCCCATTAATTTCCCAGGGGGACAGAGTGACAGGCAGCAGATATGTGTTGGGAGGGTGGCCTATTGGTTAAGGTGTTTGCCTTGCAAACACAATGTGCAGGATTCGAGTCTCCCAAGGGATAATTGGCTAGGCTTAAAATGGCTCGCAAGGGCAGTTAGCCTAGTACTAACCTATGAACCTATGGGCCGACATTCTGGACTTATCTGTGCAGTTGTGGGGTATGATTCTGTATGCAGCCTACTTCCATTCCCAGGATGCAGACCATGGCTATGTCTGCTAAAACTAAAACACTGCCCATCACAGTTGTGTGTGCTATATAGATATTGCTGTATATCTCCTATCTGATTTCTGTCTTATAATTCTCCTGTGATTTTACATTCTGACATTGTTTTACAACACTCTTATACAGGATTTCCTAGACAGTTATATTATGTAGCACAGTGTGGGTGAAAGTGATGAGTAATACCTTATTATTCAGGGCAACTGCATCACTCACAATGCCATACAATACCAAAGTAAACAGTACCAGTACAGGATATCATTCTTTTATTTCTGGACACAGGTTTCATATCTGATGGACCTGTGGGGGCAATGTTTGTTAGCACTACCTGAATGTTGCCATACAAAGTACCAATTTCCACATTACCATTATGCACATACATCTCACTCTGTTACTGTACACACTCTGGTCACAGCTTGACAACAGTGGGGTGTAGATAGGACATACTTGGCTTATTACTCTCATAACAGTTTGGGGAGTTGCTAGAGTGACAGGTTTGTTCTTATAGATGTGCGACAATCAGTTGTATTTCTTGTTTGCTGCCTATACGTCTGGGATCATCCCACTGATTTCCCAGGGGGACAGAGTGACAGGTGGCAGATATGGGCCAATTTACTGGACATTCTGGACATATCTGTACAGTTGTGGGGTATGATTATGTATGCAGACTACTACCGCTCCCAGGATTCGAACCATGGCTGTGTACTAAAAATACAACAGTTCACGTCTCACTTGCTGCTGTGAAGGACATAAGAGGAATATTTAGCCATACCTATCCATAATATACATGAGCTGGCAATTATTAAACAGGTAGTGGAGTGATACTTACACACAGCTGGGACCTCCCCTGTCGTCCTTGCATCTTGGATCCACTGATCCAAGAGATCCCCTTTCACCGCTTCAGGTCGGCATAGTGATGACTGACCTGCTCACCAGTTTGGGGTTTGCCAGTGGCACTGGTGAGGTCACAGGCGAGATGGTACCAGGCTTCTACTTAAATATTGGAATCTCTGGTACTGGCCCTGCAGCAGTCTCTGCTGATGGTCTTTGACAAGGAGTCTTGCCATGACTCTGGACTCCTGGATGCCACAGCACTGTGCCCAAAGCACTCCCTCTACCATTCCTGAGATGGTGCCTGCAAGGGGAAGCTACAACTAGTTATGAGATGTATTCCCGCCTGTTGGATTTAAGTAGGGCCGATTTCCCACACTTTGTCATGATTGGACGGTTTTGAAAAGGCTAAGCTATGGGCAAACCTGCTTACCTAAGGTTGGCATTGTTTAAAGGGGTATACCACTGGGCAAATTGAGTTAGCTGGCCTACACATTGCTAACACCTACTAAGCTGGCCTGTGCAATGCTTAGCATTGCTTAATATTTACTTTGCATTATATTTGCTTTTTGGCATTGATTTATTATTCATTACGCTATATATATGTCTGGTATCCATGATTCATGTGTACGTGCACTGTATGTGGTCCTTGTGTTTAATAGGGGACTTCAACACTCTATTACAATTACACCTCACATTTGGGCTTACGTCTGTACTCCAGTTCACATATTTATGTTATGTAGTAGGTTATAGAACAAATGACTGTATACTGATTCCTTTCACATGTTCTGTTTGATTTTACTATAGTCAGGATTTGTTTGGTGATACCTCATTCTTATGTATTACTGTGATGGTTTGGTGGTTAACTGCTGTGACTACAATGTATAGGGTCCTGGGTTCAAGACCTGCACGGCTGTTTATTTTGTTCCTGGGCAGAACAGCAGCTGTTGGATACAGGGTGATTAAGGCACCTTTAAGCACTTGTAAATGGGTATGAGCTGGTTTGTGTGAGGGTAAGCTATGCTAACCTTCGGTTAATTATGCTTACAGAGAGTTAGCTTCAATATTGCTTAACCTGTGTGTGCATTTCTTACCCCCATGCAAATGGGCTTAAACCCGCTTACTGGTGCTTACATCTGCTTACTCCTGCTTACTATTGCTTAGTAGTGCTTACACTTGCTTACCAGTGCTTACTCCAACTTACCACTGCACTACTTTAGACAGTAATGTTTAATGGTTCTTGGAAATGTGGGGGATTTGGAAGCTGTATGGAGTTATTCATTACACATTTTACCTTCCATTTGTATCCTCGATTCCTGTGTACATATACTGTATGGGGCACATGTGATTATCTGTGAACTTTGCAACATTATGACACTGACACCTCACATCTGCATTTAATGCAGTACTCCACTTCACAAATGTATATTATTTGCTAGCTTATGCAACTAAAAATATTGGTCATAATGTGATTTGACATGGAAAATGGAGTGTGCTGCAGTGGGACTTGAACTGGGAATAACTGCTTGTAAAGTGAATGCTCTGCCCCCTACACTATTGCTATACTGCTTCATTTGCATATATCTTCCTTTTTATCCTCTTTTGCCATTTAAGCTGCATTAACCGTAGCTAAGCAATCTGTTTCATAAAAAAGAAAGTATCTTTATATTGTTTGTGTTTACTATTGCTCTTGTACACGTGGAAGGTTGTTGCTGGGGGTATGCGGACATCTATGAGTGGTCTCATTCATTCTTTTAGGGCTTTCTGCTGTTCTTCATTGCAGGGGCATGTATATTCTGAGAGCTCTGCTCTCAGGCATGCCCCCTGCACTCTTACATGCTCCGTGTAAGATTAGGAGCTCAGGCAGTGCACCTTCATTAATATGCATGGCATGCTGCCGTCCTGCTCCTAAACGGCCGCTTCCATGCAAGACTAACTTAGTCCTGCACGGAAGATTAGTAAATCCGGGGGTTTGTTATATATGCAAACATCGAATTCCTTGTTTGTTATCTCTTCCCTTCATGTGTATTTTACCTATTTTATTGGTGGATATTATTTATAAAAATGTGTTTAATAACGATTTTTGGAAAATAAAGAATGCTGCAGTATCCAGTATCTGGAACAATGCTAACAGCTTCACTGCAGCAGTTATTGAAAATGAGAGGAAGATTTAATGGTGAAGAAAAGATGGACTTCTAGGCCCACAACTGCAGGGTGGCAAATGATACCAAAACACAGGAAAAATATGATTGGCTGTAACAATTGGCTACATAGTTGGTGTCATTCTAAGGGGATCTTGAATATGTCAGCATGGGTGGACACTCACTTTTTTTTTTTTTGCTAAGGATGACCTGCACCTCTCATTCCAAGGAACTTGCATACTGGCTAAAGCCTTTGCTGTCTCATAGTGCCTTTCTAGGCAGAGTCCAGCTAATGAGTCTCCCAGCCTAACAAAAGAAACATATCAAGCATCTGACCATATCAAGGTGTGTCTGCTCATTGTCAGAAGTCTAAACAATACATTGCCTTATCTTGAGGCTTTGCTACATTTGGAATGCATAAATGTGTCTTTCTTATTACAGAAACTAGATTTAAAAGTACAGAAAGTACCAGAGGTTTGTGCCTATCACAGCTTTCAGCTCAGTGGTAGCTATGGTGGGCCCACTCCTACAGCTATTCAGCTTGAGCCTATCCACTGTTTTTGTCTCTGAATTATGGCACATAACTGTTGTGATGTCACTTCACAAAGGTGGACCTCCCACAGACCCTGGAAAGTACACTCATTCATTTGCAAAGCCATGGAATATGTTATAACTGACTTAATTAACTGATATAAAAAAATCTTAAAAGGCTTGACCACCAGCATTTCAGTTTTAAAGAAAGATTATTTCTAAAGAAGCTGTTCAACTTCTTTGAGAGAGTAACACAAGGTGCAGTTGATTGCAAAAGGCATTTCATCTGGATCCAAGGAAATTCTTTCCAATCTATACTCCACATTCATAAAACCTGTTATTGACTGCAAAGTCTAATTGGGGCTATATCTCACTAGGCCTATCAAGCAACAGAAAAGATGACAAGCTTAAAAGATAAGAGCTACCAGTAGAGGCTGGAAGTACTTTCGCTTTAGTCCTATAGAATCCTCAGGGGTGATCTGTGCCTTGTCTTTTGAGTCATTAAGGATTGAGTAGTCAAAAACCTCTTCATCATCATCATCATCATCATCAGCCCCCTTTTCCCATTTTTTCCACAAGGGATCAAGGTATCATGTTAACTGTTGCCAAATCTCTTGATTTAGTGCCACACTCCTGCCTTCTTCAACACTCATGCCTGACTGTCGCAGATCTTCTTTCACACAATCCATCCACCTCTTTACTGGAAGTCCTCGCTTCCTCTTACCTTCTTCCTGTTTGTTCCAAATCTTCCTCATCATATTGTCTTCCACTTTTCTGCACGTGTCCAAACCACCATAATCTTTTCTCTTTGATCTTTTCTGCAATTGGAGCAACTTTGACTTCTGCTCTTATGTCCTCATTTCTTCATCTGTCCCACAGTGTGCATCCTACCACCCTTCCCAGGCACTTCATTTCCATCACCTCTAGCTTCTTCAACTGTTCTGCCTTTACTGCCCAGGTTTCTATACCATACAGTAGTACTGGTTGCACGACTGTCTTGTACACCTTACTTTTCAGCTTCTTTGGCATTCTTCTGTCATAGACTACACCTGATACTCTATGCCAGATGACTGCAGCCCCTCTGATTCTGGCTTTGACCTCTTCATTCAGACTTCCCTTCTCCTCAACCACCTCTCCCAGATCATTGAATCTGTTTACCTGTTCCACTATCTCCCTTCTATCTTTATTCTCAGCTTCTTCTGATTTCCCCAATTTGCTGCCATTACCACCATCTTATCTATGCTTAGTTTCATCCCATGTGCCTTCAGTTTTGCATGTCATTCTCCTATCCTTTGCTGAAGTTCTAGCTCAGAGTCAGCTTGTAATGCCACATCATCTGCATACAGCAACTTTGTTGATCTGTCCCCTTCAACCTGTCTGCTAATGTAGTCCATCACCAGTATGAACAGCAATGGGCCCAGAGCTGAACCCTGGTGTACACCCACTCCCACTGGGAACCCCTCTCTGAGGTCAAACACTGTTTGTACTTGAGTCATTAGGTCATTACACATAGCCTGCACTAATTCTACCAATGTTTCTGGGACTTCAAACCACAACAGTACTGCCCAGATCAGCTTTCTTGGGACCTTGTCATATGCTTTCGCCAAGTCTAGGAATGGCCAGTTGGACTGTCTCCTCATCTCTAGCTTCTTTTCAACTATCTGTTTCATTGCAAACATCAGGTCTGTTGTGCTGCATTCATATCTGAATCCGTCAAAGACCTGTTATCTCCGCAAATTAAACAGTCCCACTAACACTTGAACCAGGGATCTAAAGTTCCTTCAGCAAATAAAACAAGGTGTAATGAGAGATTTGGCTTGCACCACTTACTACTCCTCTGGAACAGACTTCTACTTCAAATTAAGCAATGTGACAGAGTTTCTTCCTTCAAAATGATGTTGAACATCTGAATTAATATCCACAAATATACCGTAGGTATCACTGGCATGTTCCTTTAAAAAAGGAGGTAAGGGCTAAGGGTGAGGGCTGACAAGACATAAATGGCCACTGAGCCCATTTGTCTTGTACACTGTATTGGTTTATGATCAGTTGATGGAGATACTACATTGATTTGATGTGTGGAGAGGGAAGTACTGACAAGCATTTCTGTACTATCCCCTGAACTTACCAAGGAATGACCTATAGGATGCTGCAGGGAAGCGGCTGGCCAGCAACTGGTACTCTTGGGGATGGAAAAAATCATTAGTTCAGATAAAAAGACCTTGCAAGGAAATAAACCACCCTAATGACCTGCAGAGGCAAATGAAGTATGATCTATTGGATCCCCTGGGGAAAGTGCACACCTTGAAATATTTTGTATTAAATAGAACCTATAAAGTGTAGTAGCCATGGTATTTCTACAAGTTGGTGGATGAGACATCCTTAAATACTCTAATGGACATGTAAAGTGCTGCAGAACAGTGCACCAAGCCCAGGGTCTCTGTGGTGTACTAAAGTAAATATGTCACTATACAATAAGTGGTTATGCAATGATGTATGCTTATGCTGCCTGATTAATCCAGTTTTCTAGATAGGTGTGCACAACAGACATGTCCCAAGACTGCACTATAATGCAGCCTAAACTGGATTCTGCATCTCCTACATTTTGCAGTGTTGCATGCGAATGGTCACCTGAGATATAGGGTACCCAGAATTTTTGTTCACAGGACATGGGTATTTTCCAAATCAGTGCAGTATACTAAAGATGTGATCTGAGCTGCATGTCTTTCTAAAGACTTTTATTGCTGTGCATTCATTCTACCAAGAAACATTGCATCCAGAGGCTTCTGCATATCCTTGGGATCTGTCTTCAACCTGTACTTTGTGATCCAGCCCTTTTTAATACAGAACACATGTACTGCCTTATGCAGTGCGGTTTATTGGTGGTGGTGGAAAGGGGCATACAGCACCTGGATGGCACAGCACAGCACAGGTTCCATCGCCAGCCTTTGTAGTAACATGTATGCCTACATCATATACTATATCTAGTCATTCATCTGTAAGCCAGGGATACATACCAGGTAGGACAGTTGTGTTTCCTCCATGGTGTTTTCTCCCCTGCATTTGCAGTGTTAGGCAGTTTGCATGTGTTTGCAGGCTACTTTACTAGAAGTGTATTGGTATTTGCTTATGATGTACACTACAGTGATATTCAGGCTAATTGTTCAGCTTGGGGTGCAATGGATAGCATGTGTATCCTTCTATCCCTACAGACTCTATTTACTCCCCACCTTAAACATGACAGGCCTGCAAAATGATATATCTCTTCTACTGCAGCTGCCATCCTTATCATATGTGTGGCACTGCAATGGATTTGCATTCATTCCAAGCAGTTCTGCATTTTATTCTGGCCCAGTCCCACCAGCATATGCATGCATACCAGCAATGTTTAGATGTTGTAGCATGCACCTGTCTAGCTACTTATGTGAGTGCCAACTGCCAGAGGGTTACAAATGTACTGTTCCCTGTCTTTGAAACTGCTGTATGATGCTGTGATACATTTTAATTTCCTGGAGCGTAGTTCTGTTACATAGTTGTCACGCTGATGTAGTCTGCATATTCCTTGTCATTTAAGTGTTGTGTAGACAGAAGAGGATTCCGGGCTATTTCTATAATCATAAGAGTAATGTCAGCATCAATGAAGTGTGGTCTGCATATCCTGCCATCTTTTCAGTTGCCACTGGTAATTGCCATTGAGAGTCCTGTGCTTTTCTATGACATTTGCCCTGTGTTATATGCAGGAAGTACTGTGGTGGTATACATCTATTGAAGAAATATTAACTATGAACTCTAGTTCCTCTTTGTGCACTGAAGTCAAGTCCCTCACCCTGTGCATGCCCTTACTGCTGTTGTCATCTTGTCCCATAACTGGTAATAAGGTCCACTTGTACTGTTGGATATCTACTCATCTGTGCAGGCATGGAAATTTAATGTACATCTGTTGAAGTAGCTAGTTGTTGTGTCAAGTATTCCTGTTACTGCGGTGGCATGTTGTGTGATATGACTGGCATGAATTATCACCTTAATTGCTTGCATCTTACTTGCAGTACACAGTGGCACATTAAATTTCGTGAGGCGTGTCATGAACATTGGGACCATCTGTGAGAGGATGCTGTGAGCCTAACACCTGCATAGTTATTTTCTGCATCACCTGTAGAGACCTGTCAACATTAGGGTGCTCATTATACATGTACCATGGTGGAGCACAGATTTGTGCATTCGGTCTCTACTGAACATTCTCCATATTAACTCTATATTGTTGTTTGCTGTGTGTGTATTACATTGCAGGTTTACTCATCCCATTCCCACTTCTGTACTACCTTTACAGACAACATATCCTGTGACATTACAGATGTCATCAGTGCAGCTCTTTCCCATTAGCCACCCCATTGCCAGAGCAAGTCTCAGTAAAGATGTTAAGAATGTGTAGTTATAATGACTGAGATCATTAAAACTACATATTATTAAATTCTTACACTGAGGCTTCTCCATTTTCATATAGTTTAGTATGGTTTTACATTACAATAAAATAAATAACACCAATATGCAAAAGAATTAATGCAACTGTTACCATACTCAGCTTTCCATTTTCAAAATATTGAATACTGCATTATTTTTTGTAAAGTGGAACAAATAGGCAAGCTAATATAATATAATATAAAAGCTGGGGAAATGTGTTTTACTACATTCCTAGTTCTTAAACCATTAGAGACTCTTGGAAGAAACAATACTAATTGCAGAAGTCCAAGTCCCCATGTGGGCAAACCAAGAACCCCCAACAGACAGACAAACAAACAAACAAACAAACAAATAAATAAATAAAAAATAAAACACAGTAATCTCTTGTCAGAATCAAGCAAGCAAGGTAAGAGGAGGCTTGCGATATAGGTTCATAGGTTCATAGGTATGTACTAGGCTAATGGCCCTGGAACCTTTACAAGCCTAGCCCATAGAAGTGCCCTGGCATTGTGCTGCCTGACATTAGTTCCCAGTGCCTCTATCAAGTAGAGCCAATGGAGTGATCCTGGGGGTGGACTTTCTATTTCCCATCCACTCATCAATATTTCTCTTGATGATGGCCAGTGAGGTGCTCTGCTTGACATGTATGGGAAGTCCATTCCAGAGCATGGGCAGTCTCTGAGTTATGAACCTATCCCTCCAACATGTTCTATTGATTATAGTAATGAGGTTGAGATCCCTGGAGCATGTGGTCCAGAGGGATTGGGATTTCTTTAAGTGTAACATTTCTAACAGGGCTAGGTCAGACATGGCTTTGTAAGTCAAGCAGATATCACCTCTTAGTAAACAATATGATTTAGAGAATAGCTGAAGTGTTTTGAGTCTGTCCATGTAGGATATGTGTTCAAGGCCTTGGATCCTCGTTGTGAGGTACTTTTGTGGCCTTTCCAGCTGTTGCAGGCGTTTAGTGAGGTACATGCCAAATAGGGCATTATACTCAATGATTAGTCTAATGAGGGAAGAGTAGAGAGAGATGATGACCTCTTTCTTCCTGGATGCAAAACCCTTAGTAATGAGATGTGCCACACAGAAGGACTTTCTGACCACAGTGGCAATGTGGTGGTCGAAGGAGAGGTTGCTGTCAATCTGTGTCCCCAGATCTCTTATAACGACTTCAGTGTTCAGTGGGCTCCCATCAATGTGGTAATTAGTGGGAACTGAGTTTTTTCCAAAGGGAATGATGACGCATTTTGTGGCATTCAGCTTAAGGCCATGGTTTCGACACCAGTCATTGGTCTCAGTGAGGCCTTTCTGTAGGATGTCTACATCACTTGGGGAGTTAATAATGGCTCCCAGCCTATAGTCATCATCATTGAATACCACATCATTCATAACACCAGCAAACACTACAAAATGCAACTCTACATCAATTCACCAATATCTGTAATTGGTTCCACAATAACAAATTGTATGCAGAACAAATAACTACAGAATCTGCTTAAATTCCACCAACTAACCATTCTTCTGATTGGTTGCTACAATGTTTAAATAAGTGTTTTTAGTTCTTTTACTTTGTCTGATGAAGGGCATGTTTGCCTGAAAGTGCTCACTGTGCACGTATTTTAAATAAATGTTGTTTTAGTAAGTTTTGCCTCTTTTGCTTTTTGTCGTGGAGTCTCCTGCCATTTCTTATTGGATATACTTTGTGTTTTATTGGCGGAGTGACCTTGGTGCAGGATCCCACTGCCATAAGACTCTTTTCCAACCTTCCAATACTCCTGTACTATCTACCCTCATCATCCCTTATAATAATCTGAAGTCCTTACGATCGTCACATAAACTTCTTGTAAATACCTCTAAGTCTAATAACAGGGCTGGGGACTCTCTCTTCTCTAATACTGTTGGAAAACCCTGGAACCTTCTTCCCAGTGAACTTTCCTCACTTTCCTCTATATCACTTTTCAAAAACAGACTGAAACGTTTCCTCATAACACACTGGTTATGCCCCTGTACTAAACCTGACTAATCATGTATCGCTTCAAACTAGGCTCTGCCTACCCTATACTTCTCATTAGCATGCTCTACTTTTCTTATTAACTACAATACCATTTCCCTCTACATAACATTATTTACATCCTCTGTGGATACTTATTATTGTGACAACTCTTTATTAATATAATTATATAATAAGCTGCCTTCTTTGTTATATTATGTATTGTACCTGCATTTTGCACTGTTATGAATTCTGCCCTCTTTGATAATTCTGTGTTAACCTGTAATGTGCATTGTATATATGAATTTTTTTTTTTTCATGGCACTTATCTCCCCGGGCCTCTACTGAAAATGGAAATATATCCAGTTAGACTAGCCCGTTCAACAAATGTAAAATAAAAATAAATGTAAAATAAAAAATAAAATAAAATTGTGAATTATCAGTTCCAAAACAAATATCAGAAAACTGATAACACTACCCCAGTAATTTTAACAGACTTAAAAGAAAACATAATACCAAATGTTAACCAGCTAAAATATCTGCAAGTAATACTTAACACATTATTATGTTTTAATATGCAGACAGATAACATTACCAACAAGTCCTTAACTAAACTTTTATTGTCTTTCACAACCTCTTTCACCACTAGCAAGGATGATATTAGCCAAAAAATATCCTAATACCAAAGGTTGAATATGCTCTTCCCTCAGCACAAAGTATAAAAAAATATATGAGTAGTTGAAAATAAAACATTAAGATCTGCAATGCTAGTAGAAAAAAATGGACCTTATATAACAAGACAGACTGGCTACCAGTTACTAACAGAGCCTTTTTCCCCCTTAATTTTCTGATTTATGAAATTGTAACTGTAGACTATTGCCCACCACTTAAATGGTTACTACAAATCAGAGAACAGAACTACTCCCTTAGGAACATCTAGGAAAATGCACTCATGTTGGCTGGAACTGGATTCAACCTGGTCATAGGACAAAAAAAAAAAAAAAACGCCCCAAAGCAAGACCAAATATTTGGCTCTGACTCCCACGTGAAATAAAAATAGTGAAAAATCTTCAATTATAAAGAAAAAAAATTGAAAAAGGAATCAAAGTTTACCTGATTCCATTACAGTGAATAGTGCTGCAGCTGACAAAAGCAGGTACACATTTGCTTGCTTTATGTACCCAGTCTTGCTAGAATGTTTCAGTTATATATGCTATACATACTTGCTATTGTGTACACACTGTTCTATATATTCTGTATATATTTGCCACTGTGTGCTCACTGTTACAATGTAACTACATATTTTAAACATATTATTTACTATGCTTTTAATTTATTTTAATCTTTCTTTTTTTCTTTCCTATTAGCACTTTACACAATGCACCTATTCTTAAACCTGGTCATGGCTAAAAAGGGTTAAGTGACCAGCCCACCTACATGGTTAGCTAATTGTAAAATAAAATAAAATAAAATAAAATAAAATAAAATAAAATAAAGTAAAACTATTAAAGAAATTAAAGTCATAGTCTACCTTCCATCTTTAAAATAAGGAATACTGCATTATTTTGCATAATATGGAACAAATGGATAAAATGTGATACATTTACTAGCAACAACTAGGAAGGACATTCAAATCACAGTAAAATGTTGATTTTATACTTATAAGTTCTTTGATACCCTCAGTCTGTCTTTGCTTGTCCAGTCACTTGGTTACAACATAACATTTTCCATTTACACTATTTATAAGCCAAAAAAGTTATAAAGCAGTTGTAATATATTCTGTTTTATCTTAAGCACATGAACACCCATCTTCAAACATCAGAGACTTGTGAATAAGCTGTAAAAATCCAGGGCCATGACAAACACACACACACACACACACACACACACACACACACACACACACACACACACACACACACACACACACACACACACACACACAAAATAAGCATATTGGTCTGATATTATTTTATTATTTCTTGGCATCTCTGGTTACAAATTCTCAGTGGCAAACAATGTTTTCCCTTTTCCCTATCTCAGTTATTACTTCATTCTACCACTTCATTGCTAAAACTTTGATCTTTAACCTACATGTACAAGTATACACACACCTCAATTACAGCCACTTGTATGACTGTACACCTTGGATGTTTGCTTGAGATCAAGTGTATGAATATACTCATAGATAATGGTCCAGAAGTGTATCTCAGCTTGCTGATTCTGAACCATAGAGTGCAACTCCTCTCTGCCCTCTCAAACAATTTTTAGCAGAAAAATTAGAAACTGACACAGAATCAGAAACAGAATTTATTTATTTCTCTTACATACTTAGAAAGTAGATAGAATAACAAGCTTTGCATTAGCAAGCATTTTCTGAAGGATAAAGTCTGAAACTCACATGCCTATTTTTATTTACTGTCAACTACAATAATTTGCTAGAAAGCTACACATTTTACAAGGAACGGACCAAAATGCATCTTGATTTCTTTGCTCAAGAATTCTGAATAAATCAAGCTCTTGTTTATGGATATGGATAACAAGATACAAGCAGTGAAGAATGTTTTCAGTCCCTTTAGTCTTATACACAAGTCGATCATATTTTTATCAACCAGAGCAGAAGATGTGGATAGCAATTAATAAAGTTGAAGGATTTTATCTGGGAAGAGAAGATGGCAAGAGAGATAAGATGATCCTTCCAATAGAACAAAGTGGATTAGGATTACCTGATTTGACGGGATATTATAGAGCTACACAGTTAAGGCTCCTGTACATAGCACACGTGGAAAGCTGTAATTGAAACTGGAAAGTGATGAAGCAGGGCAGAAGCTCAAGAAATAAAGAAAGCATGGGATGCTGGATGCAGATCTTTAAGGAGAATACCAATAGCCATACAGGATATTATATTCATAAAGTAGCAGAAAGTATTCTAAGAACTAAGCCAACACGGGAATGGAACTAGGAGATTCTGCTGATAGGGATGACTGCGATTAGAGGTACAGAGAATAGGCAAGAGGGGCAAGAATTTACTGTAGAAAACTGGCAAAAGTGCCAAGTTAGTGAAAGCAAGTAATTAGTGAGGGTAGGTAATAGAATGGAAAGAGAGACTGGAGGCTAGAGACTGCCTTCCCTATCAAGGATTGATATCAGAGTACAGGTAAAGAGAAAGGAACAGGGGAATCCTAAGTGAAAGACCAGCACTGGTAGAGTTTTTAGTTGACTCTGAAACAGAGGCTGCTGTTAAAAAATGTATAATTAGTAGGAAATATAAAATAATGTACAATAACTATAGGAATCCATCACAGGAGGTTAGAAAAGACTGGGAAGTGAGACTGGATAAACAATTAATGAAGAAACAATGAGAGGATACATATATATGTCTCCCAAATATTCAACAAAGTCTAGAAGCTTTCGGATTTTTGCTTGAAAGTGTTTGCACAGGTATTTTTATACCCCAAGTAGACGCCAAAGAGTTTTTCCTCAGGTAGATTGCAAATGTTGAAGGTGTGGTGGGAAAGAAAGAGTGAATTTGGAACATATTTTTTGGGAGTTGGCAGGCTTTAAAAATTCCCTACAGACTACTGTGTCACAAATACTGGGTGGGCTAATTATTATAATAAAGGAAATTATATTTTTGAGTTGGGATACAGGATCTGAATCATCTAGACATAAGAAGGCCTTGCTAAGTTTAATTCTGGTGGCTGCCAAAAAGCAATTATTGGAAAATGAAAATCAAAGTGTAAACCAACAGTATATAAAGTCGTGAATATAGTAACAGAGATAAAAAAATGGAAGTGGGATCTTTACAAAAGGGTATGAGTAAATTACATAGAAAAAATGGGAATTGTAGGAACAATACATGCAGAATAATGTTTCAGAGCAGGAATGAGGCTGAAGTGAAGGCAGGAATTGAGTGAGCTATGTAGTACTAGATTAGCTATAGCTGTACAGAAGATGATATCTGCTGTATAATGTTTGTAATTGAGAATATATCAATATGGTTTGTTTTTATTTATATATACATATTATTGCCTATTTCATAAGTGATAATTAAATAAAATGATTAAAAAATCTGAACAAATCCAAAAATAATGGGGTTCAAAAAGGGGCAAAATTTATTTATATAATAATTTGTTAACCAGATAAATCCACTAGGCAAAGTGTCCCTTTTCAGAGATGAGACAGGAACACTGTCAGGTTAAGTGACTTGCTCAGACTCACACAATGGGCAAATGGAGGTGAAAGGATTCCTCTCAAAACAGCAATTGTGAGGATAACAGAACAAATTTGTGGTCAAGCCAAGTAAGGAAGTAAGGTACATCAAGAATGTTGTTAGTCGGATGTAGAAGACAAGGAAATAATCAAAAGACAGAAGGAACGCAGGAAGCAATGGGAGGTAGACGGATGGGCCTAGGCTAAGGTGGAATGATGACTGGCTAACAGTGAGGCTAATAGAACCATTGCAATGCCAACGAACAAGGCATTTGACATTTTCAGATACTGCCTTGTTCTTTGCCATTGCAACTGCTCTGTTAACCTCATTCTTAGCCAAACAGGACATAGACCATCTACCAGTTTATTTATTTTTATTTATTTATTTTGTTTACCGGGTAATGTTCAACTGGGCATGAGGCCCATTTTCAGTGGAGGCCAGGGGAGAAAATCTCCATGCATAAAATAGACAGTATTAAACAATCAAATTGAACACGTATTAATCAGCAATGTACAAAGCAAGTCAGTAAAGAAATTAGTTCTATAACAATAATTAGCAAATAATTAACACATTTAACAAAAATGGCACAGTAATAAAAACTGGCTGCATGAGTTAATAGTGAGAACAGTGTGATGCAGTAATTGCAAGATAGAGAAATGCAGTCTACGTAACAGTTAAAGACAAAGTAGTATGTATGTATACACTGATAACTGAAACCAAGAGTAGAAACAAGATAGCCTTCAGCAGTTAATAGTTGTAGCTAGTTTAGAGTAATGTAAGGGAGTAGTAGGTAGCTTAACCAGGAGTATGGCAGGAGCAGAGCCAATGTTTTGCTAGATGTTCCTTAAGGAGGTTTTTAAACTCATGAATGCTGGTGTTTTTAGCCATAAGTTGAGGAAGAGTGTTCCACAGTTTGGCAATTTTATGGAAAAAGAGGGCTGTCCCCTGTGTGTTGTGGGGTTGGCTAATCTTTAACAATAGTTTATTTGAGGATCTTAGTGCTCTAGGATTGCTGTTGTGTTGGACTAGATTGGTGAGTGCCGGGCAGTTGTTAGGTTTGTGAGTTATATTGTGGGCTATGGGCAGTTGGTTAAATGTTAGAAGGTTTGGTAGTTTTAACCATTTAAGTTGGGAGAGTACAGAGGAGTGGTGGGTTCTGTAAGAGTGGCCTGTGTGGCGATTTTGTTGTAGCATGATTCCAGATTATTTCGGACAGATTTACTAACATTTGTAAATAATAGGGAATTGTTGAGGGGGGTGGAGAGTAGATGTGTGCAAGCAGTGGCTAGTCTGGCATTGTCTGTAAGGTATGGTTTAATTCTGTAAAGGGTGCCAAGTTTGAAGCGGACTTTTTTGATGGTGAGGGAGATGTGGGTGTCAAACCTTAGGTTATCATCAATTGTGGCACCTAGAAGTTTAGCTTCGTTGGTGGGATCTATTTTGGTTCCGTTTGTGGAAAGGATAGAAAGTGGAGTCAGACATGTTTGGGTTTATTGTAATTGAAGACAATTAACTTGGTTTTGTTGTGGTTAAGTATGAGTTGATGGCTAGTGAGGTAGTCTTCTATGTCCTGGAAATATCTTTGCATTTTTGTTTGTAGATCCTGGGGGGTGGGGGCTGTGCAGATTAATGTAGAGTCGTCAGCATATTGGACTATGGAGGCTAGTTGGGTTGAAGAGCTGAGGTTGTTAGTAAAAATTGTAAAGAGAAGGGGGCCAAGTATGGATCCTTGGGGTACACCAACAGTGATGGGTAAAAGGGGGGACAGGGTGTTCTCCCATTTGGTGGCTTGCTGATGGTTAGAGAGATAACTATGGAACCAGGACAAGGCTGTTGGGTTGAGGTCATGGGATGATAGTTTATTTAGTAGGATTTAGTGGGAGATTGTGTCAAAGGCTTTTGACACATCAAGGAATATGGAGGAGACCATTTGGCCTCTGTTTATAAGATCTCGAATGGTGTTTGTGAAAGATGACTCAGCATATGGCACAAAGAAGCTCTTTAAGGCTGTAAGTCAGTAACAGAAAGACAAAGAAGATAGTCAACAAGATGCCATTTATAAAGGATGTCAGAAATAATCAGAAGCTTCTTGAAGTACTCATTACTCTGGTCTAGTGGGCATTAAAAGCAGATGTAAGGAGTAATTCATGAAGTATTGTCACATGTATAGTCTACAATGAAAGAGGAAGGAGAACCTGCCCTAGAAGAAGTATGCAATGCACTAAGGAAAATGAAGGTAGGGTGAGTGTCAGGCTCAGATGAAGTCACAACGATCACGATGTTCAGTGTATTAGAGGAAAAATGGCTCCTGATAATACTTTTCACAGTACAGAGTAGTGGATCCCAGATGAGTAGAGTATTAGCATTTTAGTATCATTGTACAATACTGAAGGGAATATTCACAACTTTGGGCAGTAGAGAGGTATGAAACTAGTGCTGGAGAGAGTAACTGATAAATGCATATGCAGAGTATTAAAATATAAAGTGGGAGATGAGCAGTTTGGATTCAGATCAGGATATACTATAACTGGCTCACTCTTTGCAATGAGACAGATAGTGTAGCAGGAAATGGAAATGAGAAAAGAGTCTGGGCATTTCTAGACAGTGAAAGTGGATATGGACAGTCCTGTAAGGGTTCAAAGTCCCGGAAACATTGGTAAAATTAATGCAGTCTCTGTACAAGGATCCAGTGACACACGTGATCAGTGTTTGAACTCACAGAGGGGTTCCAGTGGGATTGGGCATGCATCTGGGTTCATTTCTGAGCCAGATATTCATATTGGTGATGGACTACATCAGCAAATAGGTTGAGTAAACAGATCAACAAAGCTGCTGTATACAGATGATGTGACATGACAAGCAGACTCTTAACAGGGACTTCAGCAAATGATGGGGACTTCAATACAAAACTGAAGGCATATGGGATAAAACTGAGTACAGTCAAGACAGTTCTCATGGCAGAAAATGGGGGGGGGGGATCATAAGAAGCTGAAAACTGAGAAAGAGGAGAAAATAGAACAGATGTTTAAAGTGCCTCAGTGATGTGGTTGATGAGAAGGGGAATCTAAATGAGGGAGGAGGTCAAAGCTAGAATCAGAGGTGCTGCAGCCAAGTGGCACAAAGTTTCAGGAGTATTATGTGACAGAAGAATGGCAAAACAAAACTGTGGTGTGACCAGTGCTTCTGTATGGCATAGAAATCTGGGTATTGAAGACAGAGGAAATGAGAAAGCTTAAGGTGATAAAGATGAAGTGCCTGAGATTGATAGTAGGATACTCAACATGGGACAGCTGAAGCCAAAATAGCCCTTGCTGTACTGAAGATCAAGGAAAACAGATTGTAGTGGTTCAACCACAAAACAGGAATGCAGAAGATTACTTGGTAAAGCAGATTTGGGATAGACAAGAAGGCATGTGGAGATGAGGTCATCCAGCCAAGAGATGGATGGATTGTGTAAGAGAGAGCTGCACCAGTCAGGTATGACTATCAAAGAAGATATGAGTGGCACTGAATCAAGTGCAGCAGTGACAGTAGGCATGACTCCTTGATTCTGTTTGCAATGAGAAAAATGAGGATGATGGTGAGGATGCATATGGATGTATATACACAAATCACACACACACATGCACATGTAAAAAAATATGACTGTCTCTCATATGGATGTATATACACAAATCACACATACATACTCATGTAATAAAACATGACTGTCTCTCATATGGATGTATATACACAAATCACACACACACATACTCATGTAATAAAACATGACTGTCTCTCATATGGATGTATATACACAAATCACACAGACATACTCACATACTCATGTAATAAAGCATGACTGTCTCTCATATGGATGTATATACACAAATCAGACACATATACACATTATAAAACAAGAGTGACTCTCATATGGCTGTATATACACAAATCATGCACATATACACATTATAAAACATGAGTGACTCTCTTATGGATGTATATTAACAAATCAGACAAACATACATGTAATAAAACACGAGTGACTATCATATGGCTGTATATAATTAAATCAGACACACATATACATGTTATAAAGCATACTTTTAAATGCCCCCTTGTTTCAAGTTACCAGTAAGAAACAAACAATAAACAAAAGCCTATCTCACCACTAGTAAATTCTTTATTTGTTTTATTTTGTCGACATTGTTAATTCCATTAGAAGGGGTTCTTTTGAGAACATCTGAGATGGTAGGCTGCCCTACATTTCCCTAAGTCATGACCATCATGAAGACTATACATCTGTGTAACAGTTTCCTACAGGCTCTGGCTGCAAAAATTCTAGTGCTTTTCCTTAAGTGCAAATTGTTACAAATCCATTAATTTTTACAAAAGCCAAAATCTTCCTTGATATTAGTATCTGTCTTTGCTCACCTTGTTTATATGACACTTTCTGATGAAGCTGGGGGTCCCAAAATATATTACATAATTTACAGGCCCCAGCTGAGTAGCTCATATGGACCTTGCCAATGAGCCTATAGCTTTTTCTGTGAGGTAGGATGTAATAATAGAACTATACTGCCCACAGGTAACTTTCTTTTGCTGACATATGATATGTTTCTGTTTTGGATGGTCTTGCTTTTCCACTGTTTTTGGTGGACAAGTTTTGCTAATGCTGGAATCAATTAACTAAATCTTTTCATCTCTACTCATTTGGGTTTTGTTCCTGTCTTTGATATTTCACAAATTACATCTAGAAGTCTCCTAGATTTTCTTCTATAAATGACATGAACTAGATTATTCCCATATTAGTCTGTGGTCTTAAGTCAAAAATAAAAAAGAAAGAAAAGCATTAGTTTCATGATGTAGACTTGAGAAGCTCTAGCTATGACCCAGGAAATCTCTGATTTGACTATTGGTCCTGTCACTGAAGGAGCCAGCTTAGGGTGGGAGTGGGAGAGGAAAAATGGGACATTTGCCTGCTTGCCTCTATCAAGGGGAAGGTATGGTGTGTGCTGAGGCAGGTCTTACATCATGGCTCCATGTGGAGACACAGGGTTGGTAGCAGAGGTATTGGTGGCTCAGTGAAGTGCGTAGTGGAGTTGAGGAGCAATTTACCTCAGGGGTGGGTGACTGCATTGCAGTGCATATGTGCACACCCACCTGGCAGTGTTCTCCAGCATTCAGTGGATTAAGGTATTAAATAAAAAAAAAAACACCAGTCAGCCATGCATACCTTTCAACATCTTAGAGCAAGAATCTGGGGCAAAGCCCAAAATAATGGGCAGAGAGGACAAAGGCTCAGTCATGGATGGGTTTTAAATATTGCTCTGTTTTCAGGTTTTGCATTAACATGTATTTTCTGAATGAAATGAAGTCTGAATCTCAAATGTCTGATTATTTAGTGACTGTAGTTTTCAGTCATTTGTCACCCCACCTCACACATAAATTTTATGAGGAACAGACAGAAATATAAAGAAAAATCTGGACATTCTGTGAAATTCTGAACAGTTAAGGGGTATACAGCCACAGCATGATGGGTCAGCACACTTACTCCATTCCTCAGGTCATAGAGCACTTAATGATAGTAGTTATGACTCTTTCTTGGTCATTTTCAATAAAACAGTGTATTTCCACATATATGAATATTTTACAGGGTCTTAATGTCACATGCCTATTCACGATACTTCTCAGCAGAATTGCCCCTGGATTCAGAGATGTACTGTCACTAATGAGTATGCATACTTTCCCAGTGCAGGAGAATGACACTTCATCAGGGGTTCCATCAGGGTTAACTGGAGGAAAGCTGCTGACATTCCAGAGTGGGCCAGCCATGGTAGTTGACACCATTCTCCATTCTTAGTCTAAACATCCCAAAAATCAAGCAGCTAATTTTTTATATGTCCTGGCTTGGTTATTGCAGCATGATTATGAGCAGAATGCAACAATATTCCGATACCTTTAATTAGTACTAACAGTAAGAATGATACCCTTAATTAGTACTAACAGTAGGAATGATACCTTTAATTAGTACTAACAGTAGGAAACCTTCCTATGTGCTGAGGCTCACTCATCATACCCTTAATTAATACTAACAGTAAGAATGATACCCTTAATTAGTACTAACAGTAGGAATGATACCTTTAATTAGTACTAACAGTAGGAAACCTTCCTATGTGCTGAGGCTCACTCATCATACCCTTAATTAATACTAACAGTAAGAATGATACCCTTAATTAGTACTAACATTAGGAATGATACCTTTAATTAGTACTAACAGTAGGAAACCTTCCTATGTGCTGAGGCTCACTCATCATACCCTTAATTAATACTAACAGTAAGAATGATACCCTTAATTAGTACTAACAGTAGGAAAACTTCCTATGTGCTGAGGCTCACTCATCATTCCCTTAATTAATACTAACAGTAAGAATGATACCCTTAATTAGTACTAACAGTAGGAATGATACCTTTAATTAGTACTAACAGTAGGAAACCTTCCTATGTGCTGAGGCTCACTCATCATACCCTTAATTAATACTAACAGTAAGAATGATACCCTTAATTAGTACTAACAGTAGGAATGATACCTTTAATTAGTACTAACAGTAGGAAAACTTCCTATGTGCTGAGGCTCATTCATCATGTATACAAGATCACGTTCCTGATCTCAATGTGCTTCTCTCTCTCTCTGCTTTGTTATAAGACATACTTTGTCAGACAATATGTCTTATCTGTCTTCTAAATTTGATCAAACACACTTTTTTCAATTATCCACTTTACCTACATAATGTACTACACTAGATTTATGTTTTTATTTTTTTGCTTGCAGAATCTGAAAGCAATTTACTGTATGACTCTGTAATATGTAATGATTTGATAGATGAGGAACTACTCCATCCATTAACAGTTCTGTTTCCACCTAATATTACTGTTCACCAAAATCTCAAAATCACTGGGTATGTTTTCACGTTTCCATGTACACGTTTTATTTCATTACCTTAAAGTGTGTGTGCAATTACTAACCAAAAAGGCTTTACCTTTTGGTGTCCAGCAATGCCTTTTTCAATGTCTGGGGTGTGTTCTTGGAGCATAGCTAGACAAGAGGATCCCATTTGTTGTAATGGTAACACTGAATGGGCCTTGCTAGGAAGGAGGCCCAAAAATGACAAAAATCTAGGTTTGTGACCTTATCTCTCACGGTTCAGTTAATGAATAGGTCCAGGTGTTACAGTGAAGATAGTTAGATTCTGACATTTAGCTTATAATTTCAAGTCTCATTTTGTTATGCTTATAATATCAAGTCTTATGGTTTCATTTAGAGGAATGTACTTTTTCGAGGAATGTAGTGTATCCAACATTTTGATCACTGGAGACTCCTTCATGAGACACACTGATGTCCCTCTCACCAGGCTGAGTAAGGAGAAAGTCAAGGTCAGTTGCTTATCAGGGGCTAGGTCTCTGTAATATTACGTACGCATTCAGGTCATTGGACTGCAAGTACCAGTATGACTCAGTCATAGTCCATGTGAGTGTAAATGACCTGAGACATACCTCCCTAGACTATATAAAGAGAGACATGATGAACCTCTCAGAATATGTGTCCTTGGCTGGTATGAGCCTAGCACTGAGCAGCATTTTACCTTCTCCAAGGATGATGCCACAATACGAACAAAAGATGATTGACTTTAATAATTGGCTTAGTTTCTGATGTCATTCTAAGGGGTGCAATATTTGTCAGCATGGAAGTAGATGGTCAGCAGACCATGCTGCTCTGCCAGGGATGGTCTGCACCTCTCCCCTCTAGGCTTTCGAATATTAGCTAAAACATTGTCTTCCCCCATAGTGCCTTTTTTAGGCAATGCCAAACTGAAAGTACATCTGACAGAGCAAATCAAAACTAAAAAAATCTAAAGGTATTACTGCTCAATGCTAGGGGTCTAAACAAAAAACTCCACTCCCTAGAAGCTCTCTTCACCCTATAGAATGCTGACGTCTGTGCGGTCAATGAGACATGGTTTAAAGCCACAGAGAGCACACCAATAGTACATGGTTATAATGCCTTCCACACATTTAGATCAGCTACTACACAGACAATAAATATACCTCAAGGATGGTCAAGCAGGACAATGCACTTGAGGTATTTCATGTTCAAATTACCATAGGCAAATCCAATACCACTTCCTTGCAAGCTATAGGTTCCCCTCTATTAACAGAAAAGCAATACCATGTATTTAAACTTACAGAAAACACTCACCATCCAACTCAATACCATATTCATGGTTGACTTTAATTACCCAACTATTAAATGGGAATCCTATATGACACCAAACATACAGGCACAGAGATTCCTGAATTTTATAAACACAAACTCCCTGGGCTAGATTCTCAATACACTGACCAGAGGTGCAACCATACTGGATCTGATCCTCATTAATATGGGAGAGTGCTGCACACCCCTAGTGTAATGTCTTCCCTGGTAAGGTCAGACCACAGAATGATCTCCTTTGAAGTAAAAATAAAACCTGGACCCCCAGCTAACCCTGGAATATTCAGGAACTACTCTAAGGCTGATTCCTGCAAAGTGATTCCTTTGCTAAGTGGCAACCTGGCAAAAGTTCAAGTCCCCATAAACCTGAGAACACTGTTGCCTATGCAAAACTGTTGAAACCTTGTATCGGTAAGTTAATAGCTGCATAGAGGCAGCTGTACCCACCAGGAAGAAGTACAGAACTAACTGAAAAAACAAGCTACCCTGGCACAGCACCCGGCAGGATAAAAGCACTCTCATCAGACTAAAGAAAAACTCAGAGGACAAATAAAGTCTACCAAAACTAAATTTGAGGTAAATTTGGGCCCCTAGGCCAAGAACAACCACAATGCATTCTTTAGCTATGTCCAAAACCTCAAAGGCAATATACAATTGTGTGAAGAGCTCTTTGTAAATGGAGTCACCTATACTGAGCCATATGATATAGCAAACCTACTAGCCGACAAATTCAGCTCCAATTTTACCGCCTCTCTCTCCACCCTCAAACTTCAGGAAATCCCATCAAATATAACTTCTTCTATTATCACTAGGGAACAGGTCCTTAATGCTGTCTCTAAGGCCAAGAACACTGTATCAATGAGCCCAGTAGTATCCCAGGATGCCTTCTAAATAGCATGAAACATGACCTATCAGGCCTTCTGGAATTGTTATTTAACTGTAGCCTCCAAACAAGCTTTGTGCCTCATGAATGGAGAACAGCAACACTCATCCCTCTGCACAGAGCTGGGCCATCTACAGATCCTGCAAACTACAGACTCACAAGACTTACTACTCTTATATGCAAAGCCATGGAAAGAATTATCATGGAAATGATCACTAATGACATAGTAAACCTTTAGACACTGGGCCCAACCTAGTGTGGTTTCAAGAGCAGGTCACACCTACTCATCCTGGTGGGCTTCTTTGAGAAGGTTACCAAAGCAATGGATAAGGGCAAAATGGTTCACACTACCTACCTTGACCTGGCCAAGGCATTTGATACAATACCCCACTTAGGCATTGCTGACAAACTCAGAAGGCTAGGTACAAACCTGTATGTCATCTGGTGGATAGCCAACTGGCTCACAGACAGGACCCAAGAAGTTAGAACTGGGGAGTCTACCTCTAGAAAGAGGCCAGTCACAAGTGGAGTCCCTCAGGGATCGGTCTTTGTCTTACTAAATTTGCAAATTATTGTAAATTAGGAGCTGTCATTGAATCCCACACCAACACAAATGTTCTCCAGAAAGGGCTGACATAGACATACAACTGGTGTCAGAGCCATGGACTAAAACTAAATTATTTATTTATTTATTTATTTATTTAACATTTGTTTGCCAGGATAGTCTGACTAGACAACAAGTGCCCATTTTCAGCAGAGTCCTGGGGAGAAAAACTCCATAAGTTTACAGAGAGAAGAAAAAAATGCCAGGAAATGCATAATAGTATCCTTTGGGAAGTCATTCACCCCTGGTAACTATCATATTGACAACACACCCCTTAGAGTTGACCCAGCAGACTTAGGGACACACATAGACAATAATCTTGCCTTTGACCATGATGTGTCTACAGTAGTGAGGAAATCATTCTATGCTGCACAACTTATCAACAAAGGTGTGGCATTTAGGTCCAAGGAAGTCATTGTTCCACTGTATTCAGTATTCATCAGACCTATCATTGAGTACAATGCCCCCTTTAATATGTCCCTAACCAGGCATATCCAACAAATGGAATGTCCACAGAGGTTCTTCACTAAAAGAATATAGGACGTAAGTAAAATGTCCTATGCAGACCACCTCAAGGCCCTATCCCTATTTGGCTTGTCTCCTACCTGGCATATAGGGCATTGTCAGACGCTGCTCTGATGAACCTGCTTGCATATCCAGAAAACAAACAGCATCAGAATTACCCATTCTAAAGACTTAAACCTTGCCTATGAGATAAATAGGACCTGCTGGAGAGACAGGTATCTATCCCAGAGACTACCCTTTCTCTGGAACAGGCTCCCCATCCACGTGAAGCAGAGTTCCTCCCTAACCCAATTCAAGTGTAACTAGGACAATTGGATGGGGAACAGGAAATTCATCCTTGGCTTGGCACCTATTTCTCTAATGGATACAGGCAACCTGTAAATGGTTCACCTCCTAGGTCCCTGCTTGTAAATGTTTCATTTCCTCAGCCCCTGCTTACACTTATCAAGGATACCAGAACTTGTCAGAGATTTGGGATGCATGGCTAGGCTTTAATAGGCCCTTGTGGTTGTTAGCCTAGTAAACACCTATGAACCTGTGTATGTGTGTATGTGTGTGTACTAAAACGATTGCTGAATGTTTGGGAGTAGACAAGTATTCCCTTATACCTGGGGTTAAACGACCATAGCATCAGTATACATAGTGTCCAGGGAGTGGATGTTGCAGGGTGTTGTCCCCTTTTCAGATCATTTGTTTTATTTTTTTAGACTGCTATTTAGGTTGCTGACATTTTTGTGGAATGATTTGTGAGATTAAATTGTGTTTCATCAGTTGCTATGCATACTGAATAGCCAGTCATAGTATTTAAAAAAAATGCCAATAACAAAGGTTGATGTGTATTTTAACCATTGTTCCCATGCCCATTATTGGGCTGTTCTCAGGCTTGTCACCTATCCAGTATTTTTCTAGACTATCCAGAAATTAGGATGTTTCTCCAGTGCTCAGGTAAACTCTGTACAGATTCCAGTATTGTGTTTAGAAGTGTGGACACACACACACACAAAAAAAAATAACAAACAACTTTGTCCATTTTTTTTCACAAAAAACATTGCTAAACAGATGTATTGGAGTTCAAGAAACTCTACAAAACAGAAAAAAAGAGTAATGTGATGTACATTAAGTAAGAATAAAATGGACTAAAAATGATGTTTAGCCCTAGTGATGTTTGCATTTACATCATAAAATGGGTGTGAATGTGGGTGGAGATGGGATGGGCATGGGTGGAATCTCTGATAGTGCAGGGGGCATGGCTTTGGTAGGTTTTCAGCATTGCAAGAGGTGACAACTCCATGACTGAGGTGAACTGCTCCATGAGCAGCATTTCAGCAGTCTCCTCAGCCATATGTTCCTGGGGTGTCATTATAACATAAACCCCAGGATTTAGCAAGCTCTGCACGCCATGCAGGAATAGTGCAGCAGCTGCTGGAGGCAATATGGTCACTGTGCGATCCAGGAATAAGTTCCTGGGATGTGTACGAGCACTCCTGCACCATTCCTGCACAGAGACACAGCTCCTGTATGCAAATTACCCCATTTGCAGGTGAAAACCATGCAAATGAGGTGAATTTGTGAACCAGGAAGCTGGCAGTCGGCCATGCAGAACTAGTGTAGTCTGCAGAAATGTACTCGGTTAGTAACCGAGTACATTTCTGCAAACTACAAAACTGAGCCATGACAGCTCCAAATAAAGGGTGTATATAATGTGAAAACCATGCCAATGGCCAAATATATGGCCATTGGCATGGAAAACAGTTGCAAAAATAAAACAAATAACTTTAATTTTTTTAGCCGATTTTGGCTGCTTACTCGTAGGGCAGCGGCGCGCAAATGGGATCGGGACGAAAATAAAAAAAAAATACTTGAAATAAGCATTCTATCCAAAATCACAATTTTGTCATTATACTCAATGGCAGGCAGAAGACAACATGGCCTGTGAATCATGGTTGCTAAGGGGAAGGCTCAGTGTGGGACTTGTAAGTAGGCATTAGCAGGCAATCCTATGCAAATGAGGGGAATGATACTGAATCCTAGATCCCCCCTCATGGCTAGCCTGCACCCAAACGTGTCAGTGCAGGAAGACCATGGTGCAAGCCTAAGAGCTAGCTGACATCATAAAGGGGTGTGTCAGGCATACTGTAAGCTTATTGGAGCCCTGTGGCTTGGGTTTGCCCTTAGCTTAGCAGAGCTAAGCAAGGGGGTGTGTCTGAGGCTGCCTAGTACTCTTTACATTGCCTAAACAGGTATGCGTGCCTCGCACCGTGTTTTAAAGGAAAAAAAAGAGTAAACCAGAAAATAGCAGCTCCATGCACATCTGAGCACTGTGTTTGTGCAGCGCATCCCTGGGCTTAAACAGGTAGGCAATGGGAAGGGAAAACAGCAGTAGGAAGGTAATCAAGGAGAACTAGCATAGCTGGCAGGTGAAATGTATCAGAATCAGCCAATTACACAGGCAGCAGGCCAGCCCAGCACACCACTATAAACTATGAAAACACCTTTCCCTCTGGTTTTCCCCACAAACTCTACACCACTGGTGTACACAAGCGGGGAAATTTTACCAAACAAAAGCAACAAAATGATAGGGACTGCAGCAGCTATCATAAATCAACACGTGGAAGAGGCTGAGGGTGGTGAGGATGAGAATGCTGATGACCAACCCACAGTGAGGAGAAGGAGAAGAGTGTACAGAACCAGGGTAACCTACCAGGGGCTACATGAACTGGAGATAGTGGAGCACTATAGGGTAGACAGGGACCTTCTACAGCAAATTGTTGAGCTGTGCCGGCCACACCTCACACACAGAAGCAACAGAGGAGAACCCATCCCAGTGGATACCAAGCTATGTGTAGGCCTAAGAATAACTAGCCACAGGTACCTTCCAAAGGCCAACTAAGGATATCATGAGGATCTCACAGGCATCAGCATTCAGGGTACTCCACCAGTTCCTGGATGCCATATCAGCATATGACAGTAAGCGCGTATATTTCCAGAACAACCATGAGGCACTGGCCAGCAATATGCGTCTCTTCCACCAAATAGCAGAATATGCTGAGGTAGTTGGTGCTATAGACTGCACACACGTATGCATCAAAGCACCACCCGGTGAGCAGGGTAGGGTCTACATCAACTGCAAGGGCTTCCCCTCCATCAACTGCCAGTTCATGTGCGATGCCCAGGGCACTATAATAAATGTGTGTGTTGGCTGCCCTGGAAGCTATCAGGACTCCCACATCTGGCATCTGATGCAGCTGTACCAGAGATTTGCCAATGGGGACATCCCTTACGGCCACCTAGTGGGGGATGCTGGTTATGCACTGGAGCCATGGCTGATGACACTCATTAGAAATATACACACACCCAAACAAGAACTCCATAATGAGGCACATGCACAGACCAGAATCATAATAGACCATGTGTTTGGGATGCTCAAGTCACAGTTCCGGTGCCTGGACACATCCAGTGGAGCCTTGCAGTACTCATCAACTACATATACTCAAATTGTCATCGTATGTGCCATGCTACACAATATGATCCTGTGGAAACAGCTGCAGCAGCAACAGCATGGGGCAGGGCCACACAGCCCCCACCATTGCCAAGGCCTGCACAGGCACAGAGTGACTCGGAGGAGGAACAACCTGAGCCTGTACCAGTAGGCAGAAGGAGGTGTACCCTGTATGCCCAGGCTGTGGCAAAGAGGCAACACATAGCACATACACTGACATGGTAGGGACCCAGGGAATGGCACCTTTTTCTGACTCACACATACAGTGGAAGGGATGCCAAACATGACACTACCTGTGCTTAACCATGTATAGAGAGTGTACTATGTGCATCCGACATAGTCAGCCCTCCAGCACCATCCTCAATACTGGCACAGCCACAAGGTAAGTCACTCTCCCTATCAATTGCCGAATGGAATAGTATGTGTTGTTACTTGTATCTATGGTATGGATGTGAGCATGCAAGGGAATCGGGTGGCTAAATGGGATGCCAGCAGATAGTAGATACCTATAATGGCAGCATGAGATCTGTAACAAATACTGGTGTCACCATAGTAGCCAGTACTAGACAAGGTGACAAAACTCACTGCAGGAAATGTGCTGGGCCACATGTGTGTCACATGCCAGTCAGGGAGGCTCACATACCCAACAATAGTCTCAGCCAGCAGGACAGGCATAGACAAACACAAACAAAGGCTGTGCCAAGGCCTCTGAGTGATGGCTAAGGAGAACAGCCCCCCTCCAGACCTACACAGACAGACTACAACAGGTCAGCAGAGGGATGTTAGCTCTGAAGGGTAAGAAGTCAGAAACTGAAATGAAGGTCAGTCAAACCTAAGACCTGTAGTACACTGATATGCCTCTAGTCAGCATGATAAATACAGAATGAAATGGAGTACCTGAAATACCAATGCAGTCATAGCAAATGTGTACAAGTGTCAGGTGTGCCCCCCCAAATCCTATGTAGAAATATAGTAACAGTCAGGTGTGCCCCCCCAATCCCATGTAATAGTGTAGTAACATGTATGTGTCGGCATAATAACAGTGGAGCACAGATTACCTGAGCTGGCCAAGGTAGCATGATGTAACATGTGTACAATATGCAGGGCTGTGTGTGTTAGGTTGGTGTGTGTTTTATATTGTGTGAGAGTGGTCAGTATGTATGCATGGTGAGGTTTGTCCTGGTGGCCATTGGCCAGTACTGCCGATGACAGGGCCACGTTCTCACAACTGCAGTGCCAAAAACAATGCTTCCCAGCAAAGC
Organism: Protopterus annectens; assembly: GCF_019279795.1. Lineage (NCBI taxonomy): Eukaryota > Metazoa > Chordata > Ceratodontiformes > Protopteridae > Protopterus > Protopterus annectens. Next base: position 899,340,542 of record NC_056727.1, on the reverse strand, counting down.
ACATTCCAGCCTTAAGCCATAGTAAATGTTTGGAAGTAATATGTGTCACCATCTGAAAGATGGACATGGCATGAATGTGGGCCCAGACATGCAAGCAGTACACAGAAGGAAGTACCCCAGACAGACTATGTATAATATGTAACTGTCAAATGGACACACCCTTGGAATTGTACATACAGGTTAGCAGCACATTATTTGGGCTTGTAGTAGGGAATACCAATGTCGTCTGGCCAAACACTGGCAGACCACAAAGGTCATAGGTATGAAGTATTGAGAAATAGTTGATGTCCCTGCACAAGCCAGCATAAGTGGAATGCCGATGCATATCTGTGAGTCAGATGCAGGTAGTGTCCATAGCACACATGCACCCAGCTCACCCCACCATCACCCACAGGTACCACTCCGGTCTTATCCCTGCTGTTGTGAATGAGTACAATATGACCCCCACCTCTGTATGGCAATAGCTAAAGAATGCAGCATGCATAACAGGTGTCCCATGCAGCTGTGTCCCTAGCTGTAAATAGCACCCTGCCAGCATCCACACCACTGAATCAATAATGACAGAAAGTATTGGCATGAACACCTTGCACACCTACCCTGTCACCCCAGGGGAATATGGTGTATTGTAGTCTGGGACTGTAGGAGTGACAGAATGCAACGGCCTGCTACATCTGGCCTGCATCAATACCAAAGGACCTACAGTCCTCTGCCAAAGGCCTGTGTCTCACCCGTACTGCCAATGTATGTTATGTCATGGACTCTCAAATAACAACATAACACAGTCCACAGAACCCAAATGCAAGGCCATGTGGACAAACCTCAGTAACATGTCCACCATGTCCTACTGCATGAACTGTGGACCAACACCAAATTACTGCCGGGATGAGGTGATAACTATAGGGAACATATCAGATAATGTTTGCATAATGTTTTGAAGAGGATAGAATAATAGAGGGGGGTAGGAGCATGGGCAGCACAGAGAGCGTAAAGTCTGAAACTCAGCCGTGTGCACATATTATCTCTGGCTGCAAACACAAGAATGGGTGGCTACAAACCTGATCGTAAACCACAATGTGAAGGGATAATGTCTAGAATTATGACCCCTGCCTCTGGGTAACCTTTGTGAATCTGTACATCTGTGAGGTATGGCCACAGCAGGATATGGCCATACTGTCATGTCGATGGATGTACAAGTATGGGATCCTCAGCCACCACTGTTTCAAGGTGCTGAACCATTTACACAGACCCAGCAGCAAGCATCTGCAGCTTCCCCTCCAAAATAGTATGATTGTGCAAGAATATGTAGGCTGCTGACCACAATACTGAACACAGCTGCATTCACCCTGTGTTCCCCAGGACATCACTGCAAGCAAATATGTATACCTAACAGTACTTGATGACATAAAACATCACAGTGTAAAACAGTACATATGTCTGAATATCTCTGCTAACACCAAGACCATGTAGCAGAAGCAGTACAGACACAATTACCTACAGTAAACCACTATTGTTTGCCCATTTTGACCCCATATTGTCAACCGATCTACAGATATCCCACAGAAACAGGTTGCTAGCTGTAGGTGTAGAACACAAAAGCCTGCAGTGGAGTACAATCGACCTGGAATGGATTCACACATTCAGTACAGAAGTTCATACTGGGCATGCTCCCACACTTAGAGAAATGAAGGCTGTGTCAGACAACAAAATACTGAAAGGCCATACTGGGCATGCTCACACACTTACAGAAATGAAGCCCATGTCTGGCAACAACAGTGGACAATATATATCTGACAGTCGTAGATGTTAGTGCATACAGTCCTCAGTACACACCAGTCATGCTTTGCACACACATTGGATAGGAATACACACATATATCCAAGGACAACACACTATAATAGACCAAAAATACACATACATAGATGTGTGGAAGAGAATGACAGTGACAAAGAGCCTCCCATCATGAGGCCTGTCCCACCCACCACACATCCAATTGGCTGAAACCACATGATGTGCATATGTCAATCACCGTAGACATTTGCCTCTGGTATCTCTCAGCTCCATAGTGTCTGTGATGCTTGTGCTAATCCCAGATATGGCAACTGTGTGTGTGTGTGTGTGTGTTTGTCTCTATAGGGATTAATCCTTTTTAGGCGATTCACACTCACTACAATTTCAAATGCCCTTGTGCTAACTGTGTAACATGACTGTACAAGTAAGTAGTCATCTAGCAGTTGTATACATGTACCTGTGGAATATAAACCTGTGTGTGCCTGGGTGTTGTGTGTCTGCCTCTAGATGAATGGGTTATGGCCCATGTACACACACTGCACTCCCCATCACCCTACTAGCCTGTTGATGTCTTCACCTTGAAATACACCTTTGGGGAAATAGTATCCCAGTAATCTCTGTGTTGTGTCCTATAACTGCATAATGCTGTAGTGTGATGTACTAGTTAGGTAGAAGTTCTAATCCCAGACATGGCAAGTGTGCATTTGTCTGTGTAGGGATCAATGCTTTTTAGGCCATTCACACTCACTACAATTTCAAATGCCCTACTGTGGCAGGACTGCTGATGTCATTAACTTTGAAATACACCTTTGGGGAAAAAGTAGCCCAGTAATCTCCGTGGTGCATCCTATAATTGTGTAATGCTGTAGAGTGATGTACTAGCTAGGTAGGAGTTCTATTCCCAGACATGGCAACTGTGAAACTCTGTGTGTGTGTGTGTGTGTGTGTGTGTGTACGGATCAATTTTTATTTTGGCCATTCACAGTCACTATGCACACCTACAAATGGAGAACTTTGATAACTGTGCAGTAACAGAGACCTGATCCAAGGCTCCAGAGAGCACCCCTTCAATACCAGGTACAGCTCTCACCACACCTGTTGGCCACCAAACTAGGACCAAAACAATAAAGGTGGAGGAGTGTCCATATTCACCAAGGATATTCACACCACCAAGCTACTTACCCAACAGAATGTGTCTGAAATAGCCCCGATGCAACTAACAGTAGGTTAGACTGCATTCCAAATTGTATAGCTTGCTACAGATCCCCCAACATGCCCCATGATACCCACTACAACTTTGGAAACATACTGTGAAATATTATGATACAAGAAAACACCCAAATACTGGGTGACTTACACTACCCTGCCATTAACTGGGAAAACTACTTGTGTACCAACACGTGTGCCCAACGGTTCTTGGAAGTCATAATTCCCAATGCCCTGGATCAAGTAACCCATAGTCCCTCCAGGGACTCAAATATCCTAGACCTGGTCATTACCAACATGGGAAATCAATGTTATGGTTACCCCATTGGTGGTCAGGTCTGCCCATGAGCTAATTACTCTTAACATCAACATCCTTCCCCCACACCCCAGTAAGGAAACCTCCATAACACACATCTCCAAAGCCAACGTCATGCTACACATGTCAGATGTGACTAAAGTCATGACACACATGCAGATGGGAACTGAAAGGACAACTGCTGAATCCTACATGAAGGCACTGTACGAGCACATCCACTCATACATGAATCATGCCATCCAATATAGAACCGGACGGTCCCCACCAAGAAAAGGAAGCCAATGTAGTGGCCCCTGCCATAAACATACTGTACAACAAAAGGAGGAAACTGTTGCAGAAATGGGGGAATTTCCAGGATGCAAAATACTCCCTTACCAGCCACAGTAAGAAGCAGAGATCCCTCATAACATCCACCAAAGCTACTTATGAACATAATATAGCCAAACATATCAAAAACAGCTGCAAGCCGTTCCATAGCTATGCGAGGAATCTAAATGGCAATGCTCAGATCTGCTCTGAGCTACAACAGGATGGTATTAAATATACTGCTCCCAAGGATATTGCCAATATCCTGGCAGATCGATTCAGTGACAACTGCTCCCCCCACCCCCAAAGGGCCCATCTTAACATGGAAAGTTTGCAGATTCTGGTAATAATGGCCACAAAGGTAAAATCCACACTCTCTATGACAACAGCAGCCATGGGACCAGTCAACATCCTGGGTTGTGTACTACATGAGCTACAAACTGAACTGGCACCTCACCTACGTGCCATGTCTAATCATAGCCACACCTCAGGCTTCATGCCCACTGTGTGGTGCACAGCTACAGTTATCCCAGTCCACAAGGGAGGATCCACTTTGGATCCTGGGAACTACAGCCCCAGCAGTGTGACGTGCCTGATCTGCAAGGCCATGAAATGTATTATCAGGGAAATTAAAACAACAACATTGGCAACCTGCAAACACTGGACCCCAACCAGGTTGGGTTTGTGAAGGGCCAATCATGTCACCTCAACCTAATTGATGACTGTGAATCCATCTCCAGAGCTCTGGATGAGGGTAAGGTGCTCACACAGCCTATCCAGACCTCGCCAAGGCCTTCAACACCATCCCCCAGTCTGGAGTCATAGATAAATCTATCAAGCTGGCCATTAATCCCTATGTCACCCGATGGGCTGCCAACTGCTGTATTGACAGAACCCACACTGTAAATGTAGGTGACACCAACCCCAGCTCCAGACATGTGACAGTTGGAGTACCTTAGGGTTCAGTCCTGGCACCGCCCTTGTTTGGCATCTACTGCATATACAGCCATACTCTGTCACATATTGTGTTCTCAGAGGCAATCTCTGTTTAATATACCATGCCATGTCAAACCCACAGCTGTTGGACATGCTATGCTTAAAGAATTCCAAACCCTCACAGCTACATGTTCCAGGGATCCAAATTGTGTCATCACAATGAACAATATATGCTGGAGGGATGTGTTTCTGACCCAGAGTCTCACCAGACTCTGGAATAGACTGCCCATGCATGTCAAGCAGAGTGCCTCTTTGGCCCTCTTCAAAAGGAACCTGGAAGATTGGATGGGAGATAGGAAATTGACCCCAGGGATCATGTCAGCTGCCCTGCTAGACAGGGGTCCAGAGAAGTAAATATTGTGGGAAGACATAGCCAGGGAATTGTCATGTCTATGCATGTATAGGCCCTAGGACTGATAGCCTAGTATAAACCTATGAACCTATGAACTGCACTTTCCATTGCCAACCTTGGCAAGGTTGCTGATGTCATTCACTTTGAAATACACCTTTGGGGAAGGATTAGCCCAGTAATCTCCATGGTGCATGCTATAACTGCATAATGCTGTAGTGTAATGTACTAGTTAGGTAGGATTTTAATCCCAGACATGGCAAGTGTAAAGGTTTGTGTGTTTGTGTGTGTGTGTTTGTCTGTGTAGGGATCAATGCTTTTGAGGCCATTCACAGTCACTACAACTTCCATTGCCCTACTTTGGCAAGTCTACTGATGTCATTCACTTTGAAATACACCTTTGGGGAAGGAGTAGCCCAGTAATCTCTGTGGCACATCCTATAAATGCGTAATGTGGTAGTGTGATATACTAGTTAGGTAGGAGTTATTTCCAGACATGGCAAGTGTAGAAGTTTGTGTGTGTGTTTGTCTGTGTAGGGATCAATGCTTTTGAGGTCATTCACAGTCACTAAAACTTCCATTGCCCTACTTTGGCAAGCCTGCTGATGTCATTCGCTTTGAAATACACCTTTGGGGAGGTCGTAGCCTAGTAATCTCTGTGGAGCGTGCTATAACTGCATAATGCTGTAGTGTGATGTACTAGTTAGATAAGAGTTCTAATCCCACACATGGCAACCGTGAGACTTGGTGTGTGTGTGTGTTTATCATTCATATCCTGTGTGGAGGTAGCAGTGAGTGTGTAACAACTGGACTTATTGTGGAGCGGGCTTTGCAAATTTCTTATATGTTGGGCCTATTATATGTCACAATGTCCACCTTACAAGTATAACAAATGTCAAACAGCAGAGAGGCTGGGGTAGACAATCCATACCCCATGCATGTGACATCATGGCTTGGCGAACAATATAGGCAACCCTTGCATTATCCAGAGAACACTCTCCACCCATACCTCATACACAAACACACTCGGCTAGGCAACAAGCACTATGTTGGCAGTTCCCTGCATATTGCCCACAGGTAACCATGGTGTGACTGCAGTGGACTACAGAGGGCATGGCACCCTGTCCCATCCCTACAATAGGCACATAGTTGCATGCAGTGCTCCTTCTCTATGTTCCCCACTGGACGCCTGCAACAACTGTAGAGCCAGAAAATGTAACCCACAAAGGACATACCATGCCTTATACACATGCCCTGTATGGACAGATACCACGGACACCAGGGAATACCTGTATCATGCTGTCAATGTAGGTGCAGGGTCAACCTGGTGTCCATTGCCAGTTCTCACCACATGAGGCCAGGAATGGCACATCTGATGACAACAATCTGTCTACACAACATGCCCCAGACACCCCAGGTACACTTCCACATGTCACAAAACATGCATGTGGGACGTGTGCACATCCCAGACACCGTCCATGTCATGGACTATAGAACACATACATGGCAAGCGTTGCACAGCACTGGCCACTCACAATAGTAACCCAGATGACTGGATGGTGACTATAATACCCAACTGTGTGAACCAATCCAGACACTACACCCCTGAGCCACACTACAGACCATTGTCATATGGCCTGATGCCAATGTATACCCTTTATCTAGCCTTGTACAGCCTTCTGGCAAAGTCAACCACTACACACCTGTGAAGCAATGCACCCATGTATGTCAGTACTGACAACGTGTGTGTGTGTGTGTGTGTGTGTGTGTGTGTGTGTGTGTGTGTGTGTGGAGTATAATGATTTTGACACCATTCACACTCACTACACCTTTCATTGGCCTACTGAAGCATGCCTTCTGATTTCAGACACCTTGACATACCCTTTGTCCACATATCATCCTGATAACCCCTGTGGTGCATGTGATACCCATGTATTACTGTATTGTGGCAAACTAGATAGTTAGAAAGTCTAATCCTGACCCTGCCAACTGTGATAGTGTGTGTGAGTCCCTGAGAGAGTGTGGCTGTGTCGACCTTGACACCTGTTCATGTGGACAGGCATGTGTACTACACCTACCTTATCCATTCTTTATCACTGCTGCAGATGTCACTCACCATCAAATATACCTTTGGACAGCTCCCCAACATGTAAGCTCTGTGGTGCATGCAATAACTGCATAGACTTGTGATAGCAATGCATAGTCAGGCAGGGGTTTGAAACCTTGTACTGGTAAGTGTATGACACAAACATGCTTAGGTTTTACTCTCCCACCCCCTCCCTGTCTTACTTTGTCTCTGTTGGTCTCTCTTACTCCCTCTCTGGTGGATGTGGAGAAGTACACCTGCTTTGCTTAGGCAGCAGCTTGTGTTTTGTAAGTGATGCTCATGATCAGCTGATGGCCTCTGCACAAATTGCAGTCCCCCACTAGCTGATTGTATGTGGAACAGCTGTGGTAACATTCCCATAGCCAACTGCATGGAAACACACTCCTATAACTAGGAACATCATGTGGGTGTTGGCCCTTTTCATTCACTGTGAACAGGACTTAATGTCGGTGTTTGATAAACAGCTTCACAGATGATAGTGGGATATACCTCTAACAAAATACACTGTGGAGAGAGGCCAACAAACAGGAGGGGGATGTTCCAGACATGACTACAGAATGTAAGTGTTGCTCTTCTGCATTTGGAGTAATGTTGGTTTAACAGGGTCTGTGTGGATATGGCTGGTCTACACGATTTAATACCTGTCATGACAGTGTTATGTGTTTGAGGAAACTCCCACCTGTAGGGTTATCTGCAGACTGGCCAGTGTTTGGAGTCTTATGTTTCTTGTGTTACTCACAGATCACCTATCTTTGATCTGCAGAAGCATAGTCTGAGGGTTGCAGTCAGTACATGGTGACAGCCATGAGAGTTACTGACTTCATAGCCCTCATAGGACATATGTCATAACAAATCCTATTACAACAGTAAATGTATGAGGGTATCACAGCAACATGCCAATACTGGCCCAGTGTTTGTGGCTCCAGCCACAAGTCTGTCAACCTTTTTGTACATATGTCATGCAGTAAGAGGTGCATATGTTCTGTACACCATTATTTATTGACATCATACCTGATAACAAGCCAGTCAGATATCAGACTGCTAGACATGTTATGTATAGTAGGGGTTATTTTTGAGGACATAACCTGGGTATTCTGTGGTTGTGTGTACAGTAGTGGGGTCTGTGTACTTATGGTGATTGTCGACAGTATGTGTATTGCGAATACATACCTTGGCCTGTGTACAGACTGTGGTAGATGTCATTGTTCTTAGTCCTGTTCTATCTGATGTTACATGCTGCTACAGTGTATGGCACCCTATCGGCTCACATGTTTGTAGGGCCAAACACACACATGTCCCATACCACAGACAGGCATTGGACCACACTGTGTCATGACCCAGTATATGTAGGGTTAGTGTGTGAGTGGCACATATGAGGATGGTGTTGATCAGACAGTCCATGTAGTGTAAGATTAAGCTTGCGTACCATATGTGGCTGTGGCTGTTCACATTGGTTGTGGTTATGCACTTTCACAGAGGTGTCTGTTACTCTGTGCTGTGACATGTCTGTCGAGCCTGCTATATTTTCAGGTACATGTGTATTCCCTATACGAAATGTAGGCCAGTGTTGTGGCAGTCTGCCTGTAGTTTGCACAGTACTTTGTTATATGCCTAGCAGCTTAGTGTAATTACCCAGTGTGATGTTATGTCCAGATATTTGCAAGATGTACTGCTGCCGGGCCACCATAACTGTTCTGTATTTCTGACAAAGCAGTGGGATGCTGTACAGATGTATGTCACTAACTACTGGGTAGTATGTGGCCATGTGACCTCTGCACCACCAGTTATTATGTGTCAGGACAGACAGGAGTGTGTGAATGCATAAACTGTGTGAGCATATGTAGTCCAGTATTGACGTGATATACCCATGTACATGGCTGTTAAAATCCACATTGTCAGGCTTGGTCCACATGTATCACACTAAGAGGATCTGTGTATACCTCTGGACTGACCAGAGTGTGCCAGACTGTCCACATATATTGGTCATATCTCTGCTTTTGTCCACATGATCATTACTGTGCTATCAGTGGTACTGTACTATGATGTCCTTTGGATGTCTGTCAGTAGCTGATGGCATACATGTCAATAGCAGATGTGACCTCCCACACACATGTCTGTTAAGACAACCCCTGTTGCAGTAGCAACAATCTACATATATACCTGCTATACATACATGACATCCCCTTGTATTAAGAGGTTGAGACTACTGGTGCTGAGGTATGACTCCACTCCAGGTTCTGGACATATGGTAAACATATATGTATATGGGTATATCTATCTATCTATATATATATATAGATATATACACATATACATATCTACATACATATATGTATATGTATATGTATATATATATATATATATATATATATATATATGTATATATATATGTATATATAAGTATATATATATATATATATATATATATATACTTATATATACATATACATATATATACATATACACATCTATATATGTCTACACATATACAGATATATAGATATATATGCACATATAGTTATAGATATCTACATATATATCAACATAAATGTATATATATATATATATATATATATATATATATATACATACATATATGATGCACACACATATATATATATATATATATATATATATATATATAAATGCACACACACACACACACACACACACACACATATATATATATATATATATATATATATATATATATATATATATACATATATATATATATATATATATATATATATATATATATATATATACAGAGAGATCTGTATATGGCCATATAAATGATGCACTATGAATATATATGTGTATGTACACGTAGACATATATCTACATATGTATATATCCATATACTTGTTATGTGTAAACTTTACTGTTGTGTATACCTTCCCAGATGTATCTCACCGTATGTATCTGATATGTGTATATTTAGATATAACAACATATGTGATGCAACAGTAATATCACTAACAAGTACTATACAATTGTAGAAGTCACAGCAATTGTTTAATACTTTTCAATATGTCTACTGACAGATGTATTGGAAAAACAGCTGTCATGGTGTAGGGGTTAATTGTTGTGACTATAATGTACAGTGTCCTGGGTTCAAGACCTGCTCGGGCTGTTTATTTTGTTGCTGGGCAGAACAAGGGCTGCTGGATACATAGTGGTTAAGGCAGTTTTGAGCAGCTTTAAGTGCATTTGCGTGGGTTTGCACAAAACTAAGCGGTTCTAAGGTACGGTTAAACTTATGGGCGATTACACCGTGTAGGCTTTGCTTACCAGTGTGCAAATGAACTTAGCTGTTATATTGCAGCAATGCTGACACCTGCTAAGCATGGCTCATCCCTGGTAACCAGTGCTCACATCCCAGTCTGATAACATAGCAGGGTAATGACATCTCTAATAAGTGTATGCAATGCCATGTACATAACATGTGTCTATGTGCTGGCATTACAGTAGCAAGGGGTGTGAGTCTCCTTTCTGGGACACTTGAGTATATATGACCTGTACAACACTCTTATCCATGTGAATGTGTTACATACAAGGGTAGTATCCCAGGTTATGTGCAGTCACATTGGCATGTAGTGTATCATGATGTTACTGCTGTTGACAGTGCTTTCCTAAGCAAGAGTAGATTGCTAATTGTAGTTTGTTTGTGTCTTTCGGCTTTTCCCAGTTAGGGGTCGCCACAGCGGAACTCCGGTCCGCTAATGATTGGCAGTTGATTTTTACATACCGGCTTGCTAGGCCTGATGCACAACCTTCAACGAAGGTACACCCATTCATGCATGTCTCCACGTAGAAGGCGCTCTAGCTGTGAATTGAACCGGACAGCGTCTTACTGTGAGGTGACAACGCTACTGGCATCAAACACCCCTGCATGCATAGATGGACTCTGAGTCCTCACTGTCATGTTCCTGGCGTGTGAGTTGTGTCACATTATATATTTACTACTGGATAATGATCTGATGTGGAAAATAACTGTAAACTACTGTCTGTATAGCACATGTCAGTGAGGGCTGCCATCATGTAGTAATGGCATACTTGTTGGTGTCAGACGTCTATCTGTCAACACATTCATCCTACTGCATAGCTAGTTGGTGAGCTGATGTCTGTCAGTCCCTGTACAGATGTGCAGATGTCAGGTATACATCTTGGATATGTACAGGCAATCTATGCTTGACTGATACTGACATGTCTGCCCAGCTGTATTATAACTGGCACAGATAGGACACAACACCCTGTATGCATCACATGCCATGGATACCTCCACTACACTACCACAGTCAACAGAACATGCTTGGGTACAGGTCTCCAAGACAAACACTAACCATGTTATGTAATACATGTTGCATACATGTCAACTGGAGAACTTCACCAGTCATTTGCAGGAGGCACCCAGAGGATTGGCTGATGCATGTCACTCTCAATCTGAGGGTCACTACAATGGTGTTTGTAGATAGATGGCCTGCTGGCACATGGAAGGTGGCATGATACCACTGAACACACATTCCCTACATTTCCCATCTCTCCTTAGACAATATCCAGGTGCACACCTATGAACACCTGCACTGATGCACCCCAGTACTGACAAATGTGTATGTGTGCATTATTGAGGATATCAGTGTCTGTGTGTTAGTACACCTGTAGTTATGAATACCCTGAGGCCCTTCACACCCACTGCACCACCCATTGCCATAGTTAGATGTGGCTGCTACTGTACCAGACATTGCATGTACCTTGTTATGCTCCTCTCCCTAAGGGCTACCTGGACCTTGCAGTACCAGCACAACACTGGTGTACAAATGGGTTGATAGGCATGGGATGCCCACTGAGTTCTGGCAAGTGTGTGCATGTGTGCATGTGTGTATATATGTAGGGCATAGCATTCCGAGGCCACATACTCCTATTACAATACACATTGCCACACAGTATTAGGGATAGTGATGTTGCTGCCCATAGGAGAGGCATGACAATGCATCACCCTACTATGTCTGTGGCATGTGCATTAGATGCATATCCCTGTAGTAGCACTCTTGAGATGGACAAGGGGTTGTATTGCAGTCTTGGTCAATGTGTGATGGTGGGTATGTCAGAGTGTCATCATGGGTTCCAGTGCATACAATATCCACAGTGGGGTGTGGGTGCTGGTTATACTGTCATTACACCATGGTACCCCCGGTACATGTCCCATGTACCACTATATGGTGACCACTGTCACCATCAACCATACAGGTAACTGATAACACTATCCAGCCCAGTTATGCATGTGCTATGTGCAGCCTACCTGTAACACAGTGGATACACTGACAAGGTAGTTAGCAATGACAGGCCCAGGTCTCTCGGATGTGTGTCTGACATTTATGTGTTTGTTAATGTGTATATGATGGTATATCACAATCTGTATTGTCCATATACAGCCATTACATCCCCCATTACCATACTGTACATGTCTGGGGATGTTCGGCATGTAATATGTAACCTGGAGCACACCTCATCCTAAACGTTGTGTGTTGTGTGCAATTAGCCATGCACATTAGTAGCACTACATACCTATGTAGGGGTCTAGTCCCAGTGTTGCCAAGTAAGAGTGTGCGTGTATGTGGAGGGATCTATTTCAGGTTGCTGAATATACATGTCCCAGGGGGTCATCTGTCCATGTGGCACAGGCAGTAACTATTATACAGACTGTGACATGTGTTCAACTGTACCTAGGACATGACACAGCCATGGTGTCACCTTAGTGCCATACCCCTTGTGAGATATGACAGCAGACCATCCTCCTGCTGACACATGGACACCTACAATACAAATGGATAAGACTAGGGAGACCACAATCACTCAATGTTACTAACAGCTATAATGCATCATGGCTGGACAGCTACACTACCTGACATGTAAATATTAAACATTACTGCTGACATGTTACATAGCAATACATTGGTACACTGTAGTACAGTCACCGTGTGCATCAGAACCATATTAGCCTGTCACTGCATCGATGTTATGGATGACAGATTTATGGCACGGGTATCATCATATGCACAGGGTGGGTTGTTGGTTTGCCAGAGACCTAGGGTGGATCATACATTTGACACCATGTGTGTGGGTGAGGGGTTTAATTTACTGATATGGCCATGGTGATGTGGTGTGTGTAGGTATGGGGTTGCCCTAGGTGTGTTTGTATTGTGTGTGGGTATGCATGCACACAGTTCTGCCATGTGGCTGCGCTATATAGGTGTTTGTTGGACAGCTGCATACCATACCTGGCCAGGTGTGCAGTTCACCACCTCCGGTCATGGACATGAGAACTGTACATGCCAGGGGTTCCACGGGCAAATCCAGGTACAAGCCTCGATATGCTACTCTCCCCTGATGATGACATATGTCTGCTGGAACCAGGTCCCTCCTGGGACTGGCCAGAGCCATGTGCATGTGGCCTGCTATGGTGTGGTGTGGACAGTGCTCCCTGCAGTGCTGGGGCTGGTACTGCCACTACAGGAGTGGCTTGGTGTCCTTGCACATCCACGTTGACTGCCAGATGTTGGTGTTGCTGGCCTATGTCCATGTGGCTGTCGCACCAGCCCCACCACATGCTCTAGCATGGACAATCCATTGTCAAGGAGGCCCACCATCTCACCCACCATCTGTCCATGACCTCTGTATAATAATGGAGGGCAACTGCAAGATCACGAATGTTGTCACTTACAGCTGAAAAAGCAGCCCTCTGCAGGTGTACCATTCCATATGTGCCTGTGCCTCCATGACAGCCTGAAACATGCATCTGGTGGTACATATTCGCTCAATGGTTAAGGTTTATTCCCAAATTCAGGTGTCCAGGTTCAGTCATAACTTCTGGACGCTGTCAGTGACTGTTTATGTGGACTTTACATATTTTGTCTGTACCTGTGTGCAGTTTCTTCAGGTACTTTGGGTTCCTTTAACCACCAAAAAACATGCTGATTGAGTAGACATTACATTTGTACCCATGTATTACATTTGTCATTGCCCTTGTGGAATAGATTATAGTTGTAAGGGAGCACATTAGTTCATAGAATGTAATTTTGGTGAATGCAAAAAGTGCGAGTGCTGTTAGCCAAAATTACTTTTGCCAACTGTGGGGTTTTGTTTTTTCTCCACTTTTGTGTGACCTTGGAGTTTGGATATACAAGTCCAGTGGGTGTGGGACTGTCCCCCACATGAGGGAGTGCAAGGTTGGCTTTCCCCCTCCAAAAACAAGTTCATTGAAGGTGGTTTCTGTGAATGCTTTTCATATTTTTCCATCCACTGAAATTACCTTCAATGACTCGACATGAATCTTGTTGAAAAGGGGTTGTGAAAGAAGACTAGTTCCCCTACTAGGCTAACATATAAAAAAATGGTCATAATATCCGTGATGATGAAAGAGCTTGCACTGTAGGTTTAAAGAATGGGTTTCTTGACAAGGACTGAAACTGCAAATCGCAAACCAAATTTTCTAATACTGAATTATAAGCTATTTCAAGTATCTACATAGTTAGTAAAGTCAACAATTAAAAATGGCGACACTGCAGGGCATGAGAGCCAAGCCAGAGAGGGAGAGCAAGTGGATCTTAAAGCCCAAGCACATAAATATGGATTGAATGACACTTGCTCTCCCTCAGCTCCCTTCCTAGTGACTATTTCAAAACATTAATATTGTAATTTTATTGTATTTATTAACACTGTATATATGTGTATGTATTCAAATATATATATATATATATATATATATATATATATATATATATATATATATATTTCTATATATTTTTACGGGAAGAGTTTGGCTCTGCTCCTGCAGTGTCGCTTTTTTGATTGTTGACTTTAAACTATGTAATTTGTTGATTCAAACAAGCTGTGATTTATTAGGTATTTAAAGAGGGATGTCGCAGGTTGTTTTTGAAGACTGATGAAGCGTTGTATTAAAACGCAAAGCTACTATCTGCACTCCTCGATTGTGTGGTTTTTATTTACAGTGTCTTTTATTGAGGGTGCTTTACTCGGCAGATATTGGTCTTTTTTCAACTCATATTTCAAGTATCACACAAACCAGACTCCCCCCAAACTGGAATACTGTAGAAAGGTTGTATACAATTACCTTGTATCCCAGACTGCCTGACTAATATGGCTGCAGTGGCAGGAAACCACTGAAATAGAGAACTGTAGCTGCAGTTGTGACAGATGTCAAAATAAGACAACACCAGTCATGTATGACTCATGGACACTCCAGGCGCTTGTACCATGCATCCATCCTTCCACAGTGGCTCAACTGCCCTTTGCAGGGCTTGCAATTTTAAGAAGAAAAGTGCATGAAGGTATTACACTATAGTGACATCTCAGGTGGTGGGAAGAGGGAGCACTTTATTGGGAGACAGAGTGCAGGGAATATATGCGGTGCTTAGGTACACTGGGTGAGGGAAAACTACGTGTGGTAGTGATGTGCTGCTGCACTCAGGAAGTCTGTCCATAGCAGGAATGTTCCCTTAGCACTCTGATCTTTCCAACTGAGGTGGGAAGTCAGTCCCAAAGGAAGGCTTCTCTGCAGTCATCTGCCATATTTTGTTCCCACTGGAGTAGCCAGCAGGGTGCAGGATGCTTTTCCTAACAGCAGCTGTCACCTCTGATGCCATGCTTTATCTGTCTTCTGCATCTGAGAAAGGTCCAATTATACCAATGTAGAGATGTTCCAGAATTTGATGGAAACATAGGTGGCAGCTGTTTAATCATTTGATTGCAGAGGGGAGTGCTTATGAAGTGATCTGTAAATGTAATAATGGCCTAGGAAGCACACAACAACATGACACACAGCTGATAAGGAAGGCATTAAGTAATAGTATCCACAACTGCATGGCAAATGTGGTGTCTATACCATTCTGGGAGGTCAGATGTCACCATTGCAGTGACTGTAAGAGGATCTGGCCAAATAAAAATAGACATCCCTTAGGAGGTCACAGTGGACATGTGCCTCAACATGTCTTTAATAACTGTCCTTTCAAAATCAGTGATTACTTAGTTCACTTCCAGGTGCAGACCACATGTCATACACAGGTCTCCTCATATGGTCCACAGTACCCCCTATGCCAGCACTGCCCTCATTGTCATTAGGGCATGCTCAAGAGGCACCATCCTACTGTTGGTTGCTATACTGTAGTCCTGATGGGGGAAATCCCAGCCAACTGCAATATCTGGGACTGTGCTAGTTACTAGATAATGCCTTTGGTTGTTAGAAGCAGTACATTTAAGTTGGACTCTAACACATGTTAACAGCATAGTAAGAACTGACCAGTCTTGATAGAATATGTCTCCACTGACCCATCCAGTAATGTTGTTGGTGTTGGTTAGGTAGTTATTCTGTACCTTACATATTAATTGAGCCATGATCTATTTTAGACAATATGTTGTGGGTATCACCACCACTAAATCTGTGTCCATCCAATACAGGACAGTCTAGATGACCTGGGTTGTTGTATCCCTGGATGTGGTGGCTTTATTTTTCATGTCTGCTAGTGTTTGGTTCATGGATACTGTAACTGCATTTAGAATATGCTGGTTTGACACTTGTCTTGTGCAGCATTTCTCCACATTTAGTGGATGATATGAATTTTCTTCCTGAGCAGGTCTTGTGGTATTTGTGATTGCACACCTGGTGCTGTCTGTTGGCTGTTCTCTCCAGGTGGCACATGTAACTCTTAATGATAAGGTTGGCTTTGCCTAGATGGGAAGGGATAGTGTGGTAGCATACCCCTAATTGTCTGGGTATGTACTCAGTGTTTGCTTGCTCACTGGAGGAGTGCTACAACACTTTCATAGTGGTAGGGATTGCTGTCATTATTTACATAACTTAGCAGTATTTCCTTGGGATTACACTGCTGTTCCTGTGTCTTACCCCTTACTTTGGTACTGTTCTGTTGTTTCAAATGTTTTCATCCCCCCTGAGTATGATGACTGTGCTGATTTGCTGCTACAGTTGTTACATATGACCTATGGGATTCAGCACAATTGGCTGCATGGTACATGTCAGTGACCTTGCCACAGTGTCACCATGGTGGATATTTATATAAGGGATATTTTAAGATTTAAGATTGTTTTATACAAAAAAAGGTTTTAAAATAGTTTTTAAGTATGTTTTTCATTTAATATTGTTTTTGCATGTAACTAAGGTGTTATCACTTTAAATTTGTTGTGTGAGGTCAGAAGGCTTGAGTTCATGCGACAAGGCCAGGTTACGTGAGCAGTTTATAAAAGCTGATGAACTTATGTGAAGACGTTTTTGCTAATAAAACAAAAGTGTTCATCATAAAACGTTTTCGGAGTACTTTATTTTGTTTCAAAGTACATTTGGTTGATCCAGGAGCTTACAGTCGGAGTCTCTGCAGAACTACAGTTTGTTTTTTCTTTGTTTTGGCTTGGTTTGTGTTCTGCTACCAGTTGTTAGATTTATGGTGTTACACAGTAAAAACTCTACCTTGGCTGGGTTTTTCTTTCAGTTTCTACTAAGTAGGGATAGGAAAAATCTCTGCTTCATATGGATAGGGAGCCTGTTTCAGACAATGGAAATTCTCTGAGAAACATATCTGTCTCTCCAGCATGTCCTATTTATGTTGCAAGCAAAATTTAGGTCTTTTAATCTAGTAGTTCTGATCCTGTTTGTTTTGTGGATGTGCAAAAGATTTATCAAAACAGGGCCAGGGATGCCTTACATGCCAGGCAAAGATCTCTTCTCAGAAGTCTGTATGATACAGAGTAAAAAGACAGGGCTTTATATATGATTAGTGTAGGACATTGTGTTTACTCCTGTACTCTTTTTGTAAGGAACCTTTGTAGGCATTCCAATTGCTGCATGTGTCTGGTCAGGTGCATACTACAGAAGGGGGCATTATACTCTGTGATGGACTTTTAAGGGCCGAGTACACTGGTATGATGACTTCTCTGCACCTAAATGTCATGCCCTTGCTTATAAGTTGAACGACATAGAAGGATTTTCTTACTGCCTTGGACACATGTTGGTCAAAAGTTAGGTTACTATCTATATGAGCTCCCAGATCCCTGACTAGTAAATCAAATTTTAAGGGTGTTTTATTGATGATGTAGTTACTCAGGGTAGCAGACTTCCCAAAACATGCTATAATGCATTTCTTTGTAATGAGTTTTAAGCCATGGCTTTGGCACCAACTTTTATCAGTATTATAACTTCCTGAAGGCTATTCGCTTATTTGAGGGATTCAATGACTGCTCCTAGTTTGCAATCATCTGCAAACTTGGTTAGCCAGTGGCCTTTGATATTGGCTTTGACATCCAAAAAGTAGTTGCCAAAGAGGAATGGGCCTAGCACAGAGCACTGGGGGACTCCACTGGTGTCTGGCCTCTTTATGCAGGTGGCCTCATCAATTTTAACCTCCTCAGTCCTATCAGTGAGCCAGCTAGCTAGCCACCATGTTATGAATGTGTTTATACCTAGCTCTGTAAGTTTGTTGACAGTACCAAAGTGTTTTTTTTATCAAATGCCTTAGCCAGATCTAAGTAGGCAATATGCACAGTTTCCCTTTCATCCATTGCCTTAGCGACCTCTTCAAAGAAGTTCACCAGATTCAGTAAACATGACCTTCCTTTGACAAAGACAAAGTGGGGATAGATTCAGTGTCTGGAGGTCTTCTATGGCCATGGTAATTCTTTCCATGGCTTTGCAAATAAGACTAGTCACTCTAATTGGTCTATAGTTTCCAGGATCTGTTAAAGGTCCTCCCTTCTGAAGGGAGCTGACCGTTGCAGTCCTCCATTCATATGGCACCAAAACCTGTTTTAAGACTACTGTTAAATAATGACTCCAGAGGTCCTGATAAGTTGTATTTTATACTATTCAGGAGATATCCTGGAATGTTATCAGGGCCCACTGAGGCTGTGTTCTTGGCTTTAGTCAGTGCAGTCAGTACATGCTCCCTAGTTATAGTTGAAGGGGTTATGTTTGAGGGTATTGTTTGGGGGGGTCATTGGGGATGAGAGGGCATTAAAGTCAGAACTGAATTTGCCTGCTAATAGAGAGTTAGATTCTTCAGATGAAGAGGTGTATTCAAACCTTTAGCCCAAGTACCATGTCAGAATCCACCTGCCCTGAGGTGCAGCCATCCCTTAAAAAGAAGACCAAAAAGTGTCAGCTTGACTTTGCTGCTGCCCATCTTCCACCAGCCATCTATCTCAAGGTGAATGAAGACTCCAAAGACCATCTGGTGATGGCACCAGTTTCCTTTGCCGTGACCCTGTCAGAGGCCATCAAGGAACCAGCTTCTTGCATGTATTCTGAGACTATGCAAACATCCACCATGGGCATTGAGGGGGAACCACAACTGATCACTTTTGAAGGGTCTGGTGGGATTCCCAAGATTCTGGTTATGGAACAGGACCCTGGTACCCTTTTTGGGTCTATGCAAAGGATCCTCAAAGGGAATGGCAGGACTTTACCCAGGGCTTGTTAAATGACCTGATGGCACTGAGACCAGCACAGGTGGTATCTGTTACTGCTTCTCCTTGGCCCTCAACTCCAGCCAAAAGGACTAGGGAGTCTGAATTTTCAGATGAGGAGGTAGATTCAGGGGAAGGATCATTGGCTTACTCCTCATAAATTACCTCACCTTTGGACTATGAGTTTGAGCAAGAGGATTCTTTGAGTCCCGATTTTCCTGTGAGGAATTGTTCTCTGGGGACACAGTAAATCACATCATGGAGCATTTTAAATGAGACTGCTCACAAGTATCTCGTATTCAAAAGAGGTATTATAATCTGTTGCAGATGGAATCTCCAAAACATTCTGCGGTTCCCCCTGTGCTGGAGGCCTTGTTGGATACATTTGCAGCTGCCTCTTTGGTTTATGATTCTCAGCTTCTAGCCCCTAAGAAGCCTGGCCATTTTTATAAGATGCCTGAGGCTTTTTAGTACCTTTAAGTGTCCTTCTTCTGACCCTGCTGTGGTCTCTGTATCTACTGTCAAGTCACCTAAGCTTTTGCCCTCTTCCAGTAGGGCTATGGAGAAGCTGGGGGAAAAAACTTGTACAGTTCTGCCACTCTGGCCTTCATGGTCATAAATTATCAAAACCATATGACCAGGTATGTTTTGGCCCTTTTGCCTCAACTTGGGGGTGTTTTCCTGATTCTAAGGGTAAGACTGCTGCCCTTCTCCTTATTGATTCCCACTTCTCAGGTTACACATCATGCCATCATATATAGTTATGATGCAGGTGATGCATCCTCTAGAGGTGCTGCTTCAGGTTCAGTTATGAAGAGGTACTCTTAGCTTCACCTTCAGGTTTTACCTGATGATATTAAGGCCAGGCTGCTAGATGCTCTTTTGGACAATCAAAATCTTTTTGGTATGGTCGCTGTTGACTTGTTTAAGACTCTACAAGACAAAGGTAAAGTGATGCAGGGTCTTAAACAAATTTTTGTTTCTCCCATAACCAAATTTCAGAGAAACTATCCTTCTAAGCCTGCCTTTGTGGGTAGGCAGCCTCATTAGCCTTCCATGGGGTGAAGATAAACCCCCACACTTCTAAAACTCAACCCCCCTTTTCAGGACAAATCTGCCTCCATCTGATATACCCCCCCCACTTCCCCTTAGGCAGGTTATCCTGTCTCTCAGGCTTTCTCTGTCTCTCCCTATCTGGCAACAGATTAGTTCAGACTCCTGGGTTCTATCTATTATCCGTCATGGTTATTTTATGGTATTTAAATCTCTTCCGTCCTTCTCAGGTCTTCATCAACCTCCTCCAGACCAGCTTCCTAATTTTTCTGGGGTTCTGCAGGATTTACTGGATCAGGGCACCTTTCAACCTGTTCCAGACTCCCAAAGAGTAGCAGGGTTTTACTCCAGAATGACTCTGGTTCACAGAAAAGAATGGTCTTTGAGATCTCCCCTAGACCTCTCCTTTCTAAAAGGTCTATTTTAGAACACAGAATGTTCAAAATTAAGAGTGTTTTAATATCGACCCATTTTCAGCGAATGATGAAAATATGGAAGAAACAGAAAAACAAATTTTTTTCCTAGGGAAAGAATTTGGTTGTCCATTTCTGTTGCTTCGGTATTTTCAGCGCTGTGGTGGAAAGTTACGAGTCGGGTTCAGGTAAGTGTGCGATTGTGTGGACGTGAGGGTTAGGTGAGTTAGGGTTAGGGTGCGGGTCAGGTAAGTGTGCGATTGTTTGGATGTGAGGGTTAGGGTGAGGTAGGTGAGTTAGGGTTAGGGCGCAGGTGAGGTGACTGTGCAATAATGACAGACCTTAGGGTTAGGGTTTGGGTTAAGGTAAGTGGATAGTTAGTGGTGTATGTATAGTTTAGTGTAGGGTTAGGTGTAAGGGTTTAGGTGTATGTGTGTGGATTGCTGTTTGTTTGGTGTGCTTGTGTTGTGTGTATGTGTTTTGGGACAGCAAATTGTTTCCCTAGGAAAAATTTAGCTGTTCTGAATGTTCGATGTTTTAAATTTTCGATTCCTAGGGTTCGATATTAGAACACTCGACATTTTGAATGTTCGGTGTTCTAATATAAACTCCTTTCTAAATACTTTTCTAAAGATTACTTCATTCTGGGTGCTTTTATTTTAGACTCTGTTTCCTCTCTTACTTCTACATTCTTTTCTGGTCTCCCTAGACCTAAAGGATACCTATTTTCATATTCCCATTCACCCTCTATTTAGAAAGGTTTTACATTTTCTGTTTCCTCCTCTCATTTTCAGTTCTCTACTTTGCCTTTTGATCTTTCTATGGCCTCAAGGGTGTTCACCAAATAATTGGCCCCTGTCAAAGCCTTTTTGCAGGCTTCAAGGAATCCAGATATTCCCATATCTAAATGACCTGCTTCTTCAAGCTTCCTCTTAATCCAGGCTTTGGCAGGATCTGTACTTCTCCATACTCCTGTGCATTCTGGGATTCACTATCAATCTCAAGAAGTCAAGTCTGACTCCTTCTCATGACCTCATTCAGGCCTGAGATTTGGCTATCCTCTATCAGGTGACCCTTCAGGTAGTCTACATCCCTTCAGTCACAACTTTGTGGCAGAATCCATGAGCAGGTCCAGGACACAACTTTACAAATGGATGCTTCAGAAAGAGGTGTTTCTGGACATAGTACGTCAGTGGGGTATTCCTCGAGTGGATCTTTTTGCCTCCCTTCTGAACAGGCAACTTCCTCACTTCTATTCCACAGTCCCAAGTCCACTGACTTGGAAGGTGGGTGCCATGTCCTTTTCTTAGAAGGGAATGTTCTTATTTGCTTACTCAAGTATATTGATGGTGACTCTCTTTTGGCCCAGACAGAACTGGTTGCCCCTTCTCTTTCACCTGGCCAGGAGCAGTCATCACAAGTTGCCTTATGAAATGGGTCTTCTCACACAAGACAAGGGGGTATCTCATCACTCTCACTTGTCCACTCTTCAATTGACACTTTGGGTGATAGGATTTTGATCCAGTTTAAACATCACTTTTCTGAGAACATGTTTTTGTTTCAGTAGGAGGCCAGGAAACCCACTAACATAAAATCCTATATGCCTAAATGGAAAAGATTTTCTGTCTGGTGTCTCAAAATCACAAGGATCCCTTCTCATTGGGTGTCCCTTTGGTCCTTGTTTACTTGTGTGAACTACTCCATGCTGACTTAGCATATTCTTCTGTTAAAGCTCACTTGTCAGCAATCTCTGCTTGTGAACCCACCATTGGCTTCTTGTTTTGAGGTTGAGCAATTCCTTAATGGTGTCCTTCACATCAGGGTCCTAAGAAAAGCTATTCCTCTCTCTTAATTTTTTCCTTGAAAAAAACTGACTCAGGCTCCTTTTGAGCTGTCTTCTTTTTTGCAATAATGCACCTGGAAGACTGTTTTGTTGATTGCCCTTACTTCAGCTAAGAGATGGCAATTCCTTCCTTTTAGATTTTTCATAGGGGCAGGGTTCCTCTGCATACTAATCCTTTTATGCCCAAGGTGGTCAATGAGTTCTCTCTTAATCAGTCTGTCCAGCTTCCTTCCTTTTTTCCTTCTTTGCTATCTTCTAGAGAGAAGGTTCTTTACACCTTGTATTTACATGGACAACTCTGGTATTATTTGGATAAGACAAAGGCTACCTGCAAATTTGAGCAGCTTTGTGTTTCTTTTCATACCAGGACATTGGGTTTGGTGGTTTCTAAGCAAACCATCTTCTCTTGAATTTCTCAGACCATTTCTTTTTGCCGTTCTTTTCATGGAGAACAGCTTTCTGCTTCAGTTCAAGCTCATTCTATTAGAGCAGTGACCTCTTCCGGAGCCTTCTTCAAGGTTTGGATACTAGATCCATACTTGAAGCTGCCACTTGGTCCTGTGTCCACTCTTTTACTAAATATTACAAGTTGGATGTCATTTCCAGGGCCAAGGCAGGATCTGACAGAACTGGGCTGCAAGGAGTTGTGGAAGGCTTCTCCTTGCCTTTCTCCTCCCTGCTAACACTGTAGATTTTTATACTCACCCAGAGGTGATGAATACTGCAGCAGTGATAAGGAAGGACATAGTACAGTTGTGTAAAATATTACCCTAACAGTAGATGTCCTTTTTTTCATTGTTGTAGTATTCAGTCCCTCCCTCCTATCTCTTTTTCTCTTTCTTCTGTTGGGAACACTTTGCTGGCTGAAGGGTCTTAGTCTTTGTGCTCTGTTTCTTTTTACCCTCTAGATGTACATGTCTTCCTTTCTCCTAGTACTGCTCTAGTTCTCCTGGGGCACATCAGTTCTGAGTATGGAGCATGTCACTTATATGCCCTATGCCTGCGCGGGAAACATAAGTCTGACTTATGATGCTGGGAATATGTAAAGGCTTTGGTATACCGGCTGGACATTGGGCCATCCTTGGTAAGAGATCCCACAAGTTATGAATACGGCAACAGTGAAAAGAAGGACATCTACTGTTAGTGGGAGATTTTACACAACTATACTTTTTTGCTGATAATGCTATTTTCTGATTGAATAGTTGTGGTCATTGTCTTACTTTGTTGTTTTTCTTTTAACATTTTTCATTTAAACATGAGAAAATGCTGTTTCTAGGTGGTTTATGTATTTATTTATTTACTTTTCTGGTTTTGCTCATACTGCGTGCTGATCATCCCAGTTGTCCCATTTGCTTCCTATCTCTGGGACAAAGGTTGGCTGAGAGGGGACAATCATTCAGGTACCCATTAGAGAAAGTTTGAGATTTGTTTCCCCTGCTGCCCTGTACATGCATGGGCAAGACTACCTGCAGGGGCCTGTGCAATTGGTTCACTACATAGAACTCCCTCCCTACTTCTGTGAGGGGTTTTCCCAGCAAGCAATCCTGCCATATGGCACTATAGACAGTCCTACTTAGTCTCCACCAAGGATCAACAAGCTTGCATGTGCTGCCACCCCCCAAGCATTTGTATCCCTTTTCTCCCTGAGACAGGCAAGTGGGTTGCACCTCTGCATTCCCCTCTCTACCCTACCTGACCTCCCCACTACTACTACTGCTAATCAAACCCCAGACAACCAGTGTCATAGTCAGAGCTACTTCCCTCTATGCTGAGGGAACTGGTTCTTTTAGGTGGTAAATTTAAATAGGTATTGTTGTTTTGGGGGGATGCACACTATAATTCCTTAGATAATTGTAGCTTTTGACTAGAACTTTTTGTGGGGAACATACCTTGGTTACTGTTAGTGCATAAATGTTTGTCGGACTTCTAGACTGGTACATCCAGAAAAACACATTACCTACCAGATGTTGGCGATATGGAATGATTGCCAATTAAGTTGTGTTTTCTTCTGTTTATGTCCCTCCCATACATCCCTTTGTAGACGACTAAAGATTCTGATGATATGTAGTAGTTTGGCTGATAACTGTCTCACTTGAAAATGTTGCTCAAACCTTAGTGATCAAACAGAGGTTTCATAATTCATATGCTGCATTATTCTATACTGGATTCTGAGGGTGTATTTGGAGACAACAGGTTACCATGTGTTTGTTTATGCAGCCATTATTCTCAGGAGATCTCTTCTCTCATAGGCTTAAGAATACCATAACAAATTTAATAAGGCTATAAAGGTTTTCACTTTCTGAACACCTTTGATCTTGAATGAACTACCTTGAGTCTTTGTAAATTATTTGTTTATTTTTATTTATTCAGTGTGCTAAATTAACTAATCCTACTGGAACCTTTTCTGTTAAAATTTTAATCTGTAGAAGGAGATATTATGTTATATTTTTGTTTAATGTTGAATTGTAGATGTTGGCTACATTCACTGAAATGATGATACAGCAGTTAGTGATCCTGCTCTACAGTGTTGGTTCTCTGCATGGTTTCTTGGCTGGAGTGTGTCCTGCAACAAGTCTACACACCCCCCCTGTACCCATGTGAGTTTTTGCCGGATGCTTCACTTTCCTCCCACATCCCAAAAACATGCCATAGGTAAAATGGTAATATTATAAATTGCCTGTAAGTGAGAGTCCTGTGTGTGCATGCAGATCCCCTTCATGTTGTCGCATTACTAAAATTCTGAGTGACAAAAAATCGACACTAGAATAGTGTAAGTTTGATAACATCGTACTGTTAAAATAACAAAACTTGTAACATTGAAATACGTACTGCACGTCAGGCAGTACACAGACGGCTTGGTTGGAGATGAAACTTCTCCATTTAAACTCAACATTTAATGGAGCAACTATTTCAGCATTTTTGAATGGAGATCACAGTGCAGTGGAGACTGGGAAATGTACCTGTTCCCCACTTTAGTGTGATCTCAGAGTTAGTGTATATAATTTGCAGGGGATGTGGGGATGCAGGGAGGCTTGCCCCCCTGCAGAAATGTTCATAAAAGTATAGTTTTGTGTTTAATTTTGTATTTCAGTGGAATAGTTGCTGTTATGAGTGTTGGGTGATCTTTATGAAGGATGTTGTGTACTGCCTGATGTGCAGTAAATATTTAGATGTTAGAAGTTTTGTTATTTTAACAGTTCAATGTTACTGTAGTTACGCTGCTCTGGTCTCGATATTTTGACAGTCAACCTTGTGGTAATGAGATGTTATGAAGTAGATCCATGTGCGCACACATGTGCACATACATGTGTGCGTATGCATGTCTGTTGGTTCAGGTTCAAAAAAATCTTTTTTTTTTTTTTTGTTACTTGTGTTTGATTGAAACTTTGGCGGCAGGCAAATTAGTGAGATATAATGTAACCCTTCTGGTGTCCATGTAACTTCCTTCCAGAACAAAAAATAACTCATTGATTTTATATTTGGAGATTTTGATAGGGTTTGCATCATGAAGCCTTTATTTGAGAGAATTTTCAGTTAATGATCTACTGTGAGTAGTTTTTTGGATTAGTATGCTGGGGTAGAGAAAATATGAAGCAAATTCAGAGGCATAGCAACAATGGATACAGCATATGTTTGGATGATATTTTTCTGTGACTGACAGAGACTGCAGAAAGATCAGGCTTGTCACATCAAGTACAATGTATATGATATTTTAGTTAATCTCATAAATTATATTGCATAAAAACTAGCAAACCAAGCCTTGTCCAAATACTGTCAGCCATAGTTTAGTTTAATATGACACTATAGATCTCTGATATGAAACTGGATTATTAGACATTATCAGGGAGGAAGGGATGGAATGTACAATTAAACCACTTAAGGTTCTACTGGACCTGCTGGAAACGGCTGTACTACACTCATTTTTTAACATTCCTTCATTATTCCTGCACATATTTTTACTGTGTGTCTAACAATGCAACCGAATGCAAACTTTATTTAGTATTTCTCAGTATGTTACAATGTTAATTTGTTTGTATGTTGATATCCTGTTTACATTAATATGTAATTGTAGAAACAGTCAAGGGTGGACCATTCTACCAACCCATTTGAACAAGCAAGCAAATAAAATAATAACTCATTGCTATGACAATGGGGCAGTAATGAACTTACACATGTCAGTTTTGCCACAGTCTTGTAGAGTAAACTAATTTGTCTATATTCGGATAAACACTGCACCTGGGCAAAATCACAATGGTGATGTTTGGTACAATTGTACTTAGATGGGGCCAAAACTGACTCAGATATTTTCTTTCCATATGGTTTCATTCAATTACTGCCAACAGGGTGCCATACTTATGCATTCTGTTTGAGTAGCTCTGTTAAACAGGCATTATCTGATCATAATTCATTAGAGAAACTCCATCTGCTTGTTACTGTGTGCTCTTAGGTTATTGTTTTAACAATATTCTGCAAAAGCTGTATTTTGTGAACATATCTTAGGCTTACTTCTGTTCTCATGGTTACTTCTGTTCTGATTCTGTCTCCATTTTATTTTTCCCACCCACCTGCCCTACTGTTATTGTGTTCTTAAAACTTGGCAGCTTTTGAGTTGTCCTCCTCTACTATAAATTGATATTGGACACTCCTCCCAGTCCCATCACATCAGCCTATTCTATTGAGTACAGTGAGATCATTTGGAAAGGTCCACCCCCTTAGTTTCTTAACCGTAGATTATCTTTTGTTTCCTCCTTTTCTACTTAACTAAAAAAATACACTTTATTCAGCTGCTTTTACTGTATTTGTGTGTTTTCCTACTTTATTTTGCTTTTGCTGCTTGTTCTTAAAGTGTTCAATTGGACTTATTCTGCTGCATTTATTACTGATTGTTAGTAGCCTGATGAAATTGTAATTGTTACTCTAAGTCTCTTAGTTTTGATTTAAGGACTTGGGCTTCAGGCCAGTTATTTTATATTAAGAGGATTTGTGGTCTGCACTGTTGTGGGAAGAGAGGGTTGTGTCTGCCCTTCAGAGTTGGGAATTGCTGGGTAAAGACTTATTGTGCCTATGGCTCTAAGGATCTTTGTTCCAGTTTAAGCACTTAGGTTCCAAAACAGTTATTTTACATTAGGAAGATTTGTAGTCTAAACTCTTGTGGCAGGAGAGTGTGGCCTGCACCCTTCTAAGCTGGGAATTGCTGGTGAAGGCTTATTGTACCTGTTATTCTAAGTATCTTTATTCTGATTTAAGCAATTGGGTTCCAAACCAATTACTTTACATTCAGAGGATTTGTGGTCTAAACTCTTGTGGCAGGAGAGGATAGCCTACACCCTTCTAAGTTGGAACTTGCTGGCTGAAGGCTCATTGTGTCTGTTATTCTGAAAGTGTCTTAGTTCTAGTTTAAGCACTTGGGCTCCAAACCAGTTATTTTACTTTGGGAAGGTTGTGATCTAGGTGTTTGTGGCAGGAGAGGATAGCCTATACCATTGTAAGCTGGGAATTTCCGGTGAATAGCTGCTTTATTTAAACAGTTTTTTGCTGCTGTGACTGTGATTTTATGCACTTTGAATTTATTTCTAGTACCTCTGCATTTTATAGCATAGGCTATATTCAGACTTGTTGAATCTAGACTGTTTGGTATCACATGAGCACTAAAACCAGCTCTTCACTGAGATACTGAAAGATCTGAGGCATCCGTTGCTTTCAATTAACTATAAGTGCCTGCTTTTGCTCTTATATTGCACTTTTAATTTGTATTTGCATTCTACTGTCTGTTTGATGGTATCTACATGTCTATAGTGTCTGTTTGTGTGAAAGAAGATCTGCAACAGTCAGGAATGAGTGTTGAAGAAGCCAGGAGTGTGGCACTGAATCGAGAGAGATGGCGACAGTTAACATGTAGAAAATGGGATAAAAGGGGATGATGATGATGATGATGATGTCTGTTTGAGTCTGAACTATTTTTTGCCACATTTTACTGTATACTGTATAGTTCAGCTGTAGAATAGCCCAGTTCCAGGTTTACTGTTTCTGGGTCTCTTTTGTAACTTCTGAGCATCAAATTCAAGCCATCTTTGTTGGTGAAGACCCTTCTGCACCCTTGTGGGAGGAGAGTGCTGTCTGGGTCCCATTTAATCTAAGGTGATTGGACTAGAGCTCAGAAAGAACATCCTTATTAGCTAGTTTGAGTTAAAAGGGTTATTTCTTGTTTTATTTAAGCCCCGCACTTGCACTTGTTTGCATGTATTGCACCATTGTGCACTGCCGCATAGTGGTGGTTACTGTTGGTGGTTATAAATGCAAATGTTTTGCTTGCTAAATTTTCCCTTAGCACTTTGCTTGTGGTCCTCCAGAGGTTTTTTATGGCCCTGCTCTACTGTCAGGTGGAACGCTAAGCCTAACTTCAGAGGTACCAATACACCTCTCATCCACTAGCAATTCCTAAGTGTGACCTCTTTTCCTGACCATATAAATTTACCTAACACTATGGACAGATAATCTCCCACAGTTTCTCAAGCCAGCTTTGTCAGCATAGGCATCATGAGGCAGTGTAGCAACTGCCTCATGTTCACTGACAACCCTCTACTTCTAGTCCACGCAAACTCAACATGTGAGAGATGCAACTATATTAAGAACCTTGAATCCATGCTCTCTCACACACCAGTCAGAACGCATGACAAAGTGCAGGTTGTCAGCATGAACACCTCACTTCCTACTCCACCTAAACCCATATCACACATACCTGTATATGAGGAGGTCCTCAACAGAAACATACCTAAACACCAGAGACCTCCCAAATACAAACACAATCACGCTACACAAAATACTTCCTCTGCAGAACACAATACACATAATAGCTCACACACCAGTGTCTCACCTGTCAAGCCCTTTAGGCAAAACACAAAACCAAACATAGTCATAGGTGGTTCCATCATGAGACACACAGATGTCCCTCTCACCAGGCTGGATAAGGAAAAGGTTACAGTCATCTCTCTGTCAGGTGCCAGGATATGCCATATCGCACATGCACTCAAGTCTGTCAACAACAGGTACTGTTATGACTCTGTCATAGTCCATGTTTGTGTGAACGACTTAAGATGTACCTCTTTGGAGTATATGAAGAGAGCCATTACAGAGCTTTCATAGGTTCATAGGTTCATACTAGGCTATCTGCCCGAGGGCATTTACAAGCCTAGCCCATAGTTTTGTGGCTTACGCCACCCCTTTAGTATGGGGAACTATACCCATTATTTTGCTGTGCTTCTGTTGAGCAGTGACACTGAGGTAATCCCTGGGGTATATCTGCGATCTCCCATCCATTGGTCAAGATTTCTCTTGAACAAGGCCAGCGAGTGCTCTGCCTCACATATACCGGGATTTTATTCCACAGCATAGGGAGTCTTTGGGTGATGAATCTATCCCTCCAGCATGTCCTATTAATAGCCGTGTCGAGGTTTAAGTCTCCGCCCCTTGTGACTCTGACGGATCTAGATTTTTGAGGTGAAGCATATTCATCAAATCTGGGTTTGACATGGCCTTGTATGTTAGGCAAAGGTCACCTCTGAGCAAGCGGTGGCGACTGAATAGAGCTGGAGTTCTTTCAGTCGGGCAGCATAGGACAGATGTTTGAGACCCTTTATCCTTTTGGTGAGGAACTTTTGTGGCCTCTCCAGCTGCTGCAAGTGTCGGGTCAGATACATTCGAATGGGGCATTGTACTCAATCATTGGTCTGATGAGTGATGAGTATAGGGAGACTATGACCACCCTTGATCTAGATGAGAATCCCTTCATGATAAGGTGGGCAATGTAGAAGGTCTTCCTAACTACTTTAGCTACATGGGTGTCGAATGACAGACTACTATCAACCTGGGTCCCCAGGTCCCTGATAACTTCTTCTGTGCTCAGTGGATTGCCACCTATTTGGTAGCTAGGGGTAACCTTGTTTTTCCGAAGGGTATGACTATGCATTTTTTGGCATTTAACTTTAGGCCATGGCTCTGGCACCAGTTATCCGTTTCTGTGAGACCCTTCTGAAGGTTATCTGTGTCAGATGTGTTTTCTACTATGGCGCCCAGTTTGCAGTCATCTGCAAACTTTGTCAGCCATAACCCTCCTGTGTTTGCTTGTACTGAAAACTAGATGCCAAACAAGAGTGGGCCCAGGACTGAGCCCTGTGGTACACCACTTGTGACAGGCTTTGAGTCTGACATGGCGCCAGCAACTCTGACCCTGTGGGTTCTGTCACTCAGCCAGTTTGCAACCCATCTTGTGATGTATGGGTTAACATTTAAGCTGATGAGTTTTCAATGATACCCGGTGGGGTATTGTATCGAAGGCCTTCGCCAGATCGAGGTAGGCTGTATGGACTGCCTTTCCCTCATCAATGGCTTTGGTGACTGTTTGAAAAAGTCAACCAAGTTTAGAAGGCATGATCTGCCTTTGACAAAGCCAAACTGGGATGGATCCAAAGTCTGCAAATTCCTATGTCTTTATTTATGAAGTCCATTATGATCCTCTCCATGGCTTTGCAGATAAGGCTTGTCAAGCTAATGGGCGGTAATTTCCAGGGTCGGTGGAGGCACCGCCTTTGTGAAGTGGGACCACAGTTGCAGTGCGCCACTCCTGGGTGCGTATCCAGAGGTAAGACTATGATTAAACAGCTGTCCTAGCTGTGGGTTTAATTCCTCGTTGAGTTCAGGAGCACACAGCCGGGGACACCATCAGGTCCCATGGATGCTGTGTTTTTGCTTTGGAGAGAGCAGTTCTCACTTGGGCGTTGGAGATGTTTGGGGGCTGCAATCGCTTGGTATAGATATCTCTCCTTTTGGGGGGGGAGAAGTTTGCACTGAACCTGTCAGCCAGTATGTTGGCAATGTCTGTAGGATCAGTAATCTTCACATCATTTTGAACTAGTTCTGAGCATATCTGGGAGTTTCCTCCCAGGTTTCTAACATAGCTAAAGAAGGCCTTATGATTGTCTTTTGAGTCTTTAGCTATTTTTCTCTCAAAATTTGCTTTGGATGATTTTATGAGAGCTCTTAGTTTTTACTTATAGTGATCAAGGGTGTCTTACCTTTTAAGGATTTTGCTCTATCTTGTAGTAGCTTCCTCCTTTTGTTGTAGAGTTTGTTTATGGCTGGGGTCCACCAGACTGGACGCTGCCTTTGGTACAAAGAGTCTTTGTTTTGCTTGGGATTGCCTTATCCATGCAGTCCTGCAGGTGCTGGTAGAAGGCATTTGTAAGTGATTCAGCGGCTTGAGTACTGTTTTCTGCCGGCTCGGGGCCTTAAAGGAGACCACACTAGTCTTTAGAAGTGTGAAGTCGGCTTTAGAAGTTCTTTACTGTGGTCTTTTTATTTCAGGTGGGGTGGGATGAGGACCTCCAGCGAGATTAGTTTGTGATCTGATCTCACCAGTGAGGGGTATACTTCGGTGTTGAACATTGTGCTCCCATGTTCGTGATGATGAGATCAAGTATGTTTTCTCCTCTTGTGGGATGGTGACTAGTTGTTCCATGGCATTTGAGTTTATGAATTCCAGGAACTTTTGGGCTAGGGTGTTTGGGCTTGAGTAGTGTTCCCAGTCTATATTAGGGTAATTGAAGTCACCTAGTATGATGGTGTTTGGTGATACATTTATCCCCTCTAGTGTTTTCAGGAAGGCCATGTGAGGTTCCTGAGTTTGTGAGGGTGGCCTGTAACATGCTACAATTTGTAGAGCAGTCTTGCCTATGGTTAATTGCACCTGGATGGTCTCCAATGCATCGTGCGTTGCCACCAGTCTTGAGGTGTGGGTGTCTTTGATGAATATGGATACCCCCCCTCCTTTCTTGGTATTGTCCGGATTTTGGGGCTGGAATGCATGATAAGAGGTAAAACCTGATAGTGCTGGGGTGCTCTCAGGAGCCTTGAACCAGGTTTCTGTCACTGCACAGACATCGATGTTCTCCATACTGAGAAGGGCCTCGAGTGCGTGCATTTTGAGATTTAGACTTCTGGCATTGAGCAGCATTACCCTTAGTTTTTTTCCTTTTTTGTGTTCTAGGGTGGTAGGTTTAGAATTTGAGCCTTGCCTAAAAAGGCACTATGGGGGTGGCAAGAGCTTTTGCCAATATCCGAATCCCAGGGTGACAGGTGCAAGCCGTCCCTTGGCAGCGTGGCTTGTCCAGCATGTCATCCCAGGCAGACAGACATTGATCCCCTTTGAATGACACCAGAGTTTAAGCCAATTGTTAAAGCTGATCATCTTATCTCTGTATTGTGGCATCATTCTTGGTGAAGGTAGGATACTGCTCAAGGTCAGGGTCATACCTGCCTGGGCTACATAATCAGAGAGCTCCTTAATGTCTCTTTTCATGTAGTCCAAGGAGGTTCGTCTCAGGTCGTTTACACCAGCGTGGACAATGACTGAGTCGTATTTGTACCTGCTGTTGAGAGACCTGAGTGCTTGCGTTATGTGGCGGATTCTAGCGCCCGACAGGCAGCTTACTGTGACCTTCTCCTTACTCAGTCTGGTGAGCGGGACGCCAGGGTGTCTGACTATGGAGTCACCAATGACTAGTGTGTCTGGCATTGTGTTTGGCCTTAAGGGCTGTGACTGTTTGACACTCTGACTGTGAGGTCTATGTGTTGCAGGTGTTGTGTTCTGAGGTGGTGGTTGTTTGGGTGTCTGCTTTGGTGGCCTCTGCTGTTTTGGTAGATTTTTGATCAGAGCCGAGTATGTCTTTGTGTGTTTATGTGTATGATTTGAGGTTGTGATGGTACTATGTGAGACTGGGTCTATAGTGTGTGTGGTAACCTTCTCCTCCTGACTGGTCTTGCCAGTCCTATGTTGAGAGAGCTCAGCCTCCAGTTTGGCCGTATAGTTGCATCTCGCATGTATTTGTGTTTTGTGGGAGGAGGAGAGGGTTGTCTGTGTACATGAGGCAATTGTAACATTGCCTCAATATTCCCAGGTTCACCAGCTGAGCAGGAGAGGACACAAGCAACTGATCCTCGACATGCTAGAAGGACTAGACAAAAAACTTTAAAAGAGATTCCGGGGACGTGGGTGACCGAGAAATGGGGTTTGCCTTTTGGGGTGCTATCTATAAGAGTGCCGTATCAAGGTAATAAGTACTGTAGGAGCAAGTGCTAGGTTTAACAGATAGAGAAAAGTCTACTTGGAGTCAAGTAGAGATGATCTTTTAGGTATTAGAGAAAGTGCTAGTAACAGGGATGCTTAAAGGTAAGATTGAAAAGAATGCACTCTGCAGTGTGCACTAGAGAAGTTAGATATGAAAGTAGGTAACTTGAGTTTTACCTGTTTAAAAAGTTAAGGTTTAGTGGAGAGTTACTATTTTTAAAACAGTAAGATGGACTGAAAGGGTGGTTACTTTTGTATTTTGGTGCTATGAAATACTGTAGGATGGCCAATAAATTTAAATAATTGAAGGGTGGGATTTCAAAAGTGATGGTTTTGTGATTACTCACATAAGCCAGTGAAAGTAGAGAGAAATGAGATATATGGTCAGATTAACATAAGAGGCGGGCAACTAGAAAGACAGTGGTATTTAACAAGACAACTTAAATGGGTGGGAGGGAGGGAAAAATTCTGCCTGACTCAGAACAGAGAGAGCTGTGGTCTCTTTTGAAGTTTTAATATGCTGTTAGAACAGAATGCAAGCAAAACACAAGATAAAGAAAACAAACTACAGTATTCAAAATATAGAAAGGCAATACAGTAATAGAAAAATAACAGCAAACTAACCTTTCCTTCACAGCAAAGTGTAGCAGAGTCTGGATGAGCCTTTCTGGTAAAGCTCTGAAATGTTTTAGTTTACTCCTTAAATAGAAATTTTAGTTCCTAGCTCCACCCTCTGTTAACAAGTGATTAACCTTAAGTGACCTCTTCTGTCTTATGAATGAGTGCTTAATTAATCAGTTCTTATTTCTGCCTGACTCAGAACAGAGAGAGCTGTGGTCTCTTTTGAAGTTTTAATATGCTGTTAGAACAGAATGCAAGCAAAACACAAGATAAAGAAAACAAACTACAGTATTCAAAATATAGAAAGGCAATACAGTAATACAAAAATAACAGCAAACTAACCTTTCCTTCACAGCAAAGTGTAGCAGAGTCTGGATGAGCCTTTCTGGTAAAGCTCTGAAATGTTTTAGTTTACTCCTTAAATAGAAATTTTAGTTCCTAGCTCCACCCCCTCTGTTAACAAGTGATTAACCTTAAGTGACCTCTTCTGTCTTATGAATGAGTGCTTAATTAATCAGTTCTTATTTCTGCCTGACTCAGAACAGAGAGAGCTGTGGTCTCTTTTGAAGTTTTAATATGCTGTTAGAACAGAATGCAAGCAAAACACAAGATAAAGAAAACAAACTACAGTATTCAAAATATAGAAAGGCAATACAGAAATACAAAAAATAACAGCAAACTAACCTTTCCTTCACAGCAAAGTGTAGCAGAGTCTGGATGAGCCTTTCTGGTAAAGCTCTGAAATGTTTTAGTTTACTCCTTAAATAGAAATTTTAGTTCCTAGCTCCACCCCTCTGTTAACAAGTGATTAACCTTAAGTGACCTCTTCTGTCTTATGAATGAGTCCTTAATTAATCAGTTCTTATTTCTGCCTGACTCAGAACAGAGAGAGCTGTGGTCTCTTTTGAAGTTTTAATATGCTGTTAGAACAGAATGCAAGCAAAACACAAGATAAAGAAAACAAACTACAGTATTCAAAATATAGAAAGGCAATACAGTAATAGAAAAATAACAGCAAACTAACCTTTCCTTCACAGCAAAGTGTAGCAGAGTCTGGATGAGCCTTTCTGGTAAAGCTCTGAAATGTTTTAGTTTACTCCTTAAATAGAAATTTTAGTTCCTAGCTCCACCCCCTCTGTTAACAAGTGATTAACCTTAAGTGACCTCTTCTGTCTTATGAATGAGTGCTTAATTAATCAGTTCTTATTTCTGCCTGACTCAGAACAGAGAGAGCTGTGGTCTCTTTTGAAGTTTTAATATGCTGTTAGAACAGAATGCAAGCAAAACACAAGATAAAGAAAACAAACTACAGTATTCAAAATATAGAAAGGCAATACAGTAATACAAAAATAACAGCAAACTAACCTTTCCTTCACAGCAAAGTGTAGCAGAGTCTGGATGAGCCTTTCTGGTAAAGCTCTGAAATGTTTTAGTTTACTCCTTAAATAGAAATTTTAGTTCCTAGCTCCACCCCTCTGTTAACAAGTGATTAACCTTAAGTGACCTCTTCTGTCTTATGAATGAGTCCTTAATTAATCAGTTCTTATTTCTGCCTGACTCAGAACAGAGAGAGCTGTGGTCTCTTTTGAAGTTTTAATATGCTGTTAGAACAGAATGCAAGCAAAACACAAGATAAAGAAAACAAACTACAGTATTCAAAATATAGAAAGGCAATACAGAAATACAAAAATAACAGCAAACTAACCTTTCCTTCACAGCAAAGTGTAGCAGAGTCTGGATGAGCCTTTCTGGTAAAGCTCTGAAATGTTTTAGTTTACTCCTTAAATAGAAATTTTAGTTCCTAGCTCCACCCCTCTGTTAACAAGTGATTAACCTTAAGTGACCTCTTCTGTCTTATGAATGAGTCCTTAATTAATCAGTTCTTATTTCTGCCTGACTCAGAACAGAGAGAGCTGTGGTCTCTTTTGAAGTTTTAATATGCTGTTAGAACAGAATGCAAGCAAAACACAAGATAAAGAAAACAAACTACAGTATTCAAAATATAGAAAGGCAATACAGAAATACAAAAATAACAGCAAACTAACCTTTCCTTCACAGCAAAGTGTAGCAGAGTCTGGATGAGCCTTTCTGGTAAAGCTCTGAAATGTTTTAGTTTACTCCTTAAATAGAAATTTTAGTTCCTAGCTCCACCCCTCTGTTAACAAGTGATTAACCTTAAGTGACCTCTTCTGTCTTATGAATGAGTCCTTAATTAATCAGTTCTTATTTCTGCCTGACTCAGAACAGAGAGAGCTGTGGTCTCTTTTGAAGTTTTAATATGCTGTTAGAACAGAATGCAAGCAAAACACAAGATAAAGAAAACAAACTACAGTATTCAAAATATAGAAAGGCAATACAGAAATACAAAAATAACAGCAAACTAACCTTTCCTTCACAGCAAAGTGTAGCAGAGTCTGGATGAGCCTTTCTGGTAAAGCTCTGAAATGTTTTAGTTTACTCCTTAAATAGAAATTTTAGTTCCTAGCTCCACCCCTCTGTTAACAAGTGATTAACCTTAAGTGACCTCTTCTGTCTTATGAATGAGTCCTTAATTAATCAGTTCTTATTTCTGCCTGACTCAGAACAGAGAGAGCTGTGGTCTCTTTTGAAGTTTTAATATGCTGTTAGAACAGAATGCAAGCAAAACACAAGATAAAGAAAACAAACTACAGTATTCAAAATATAGAAAGGCAATACAGAAATACAAAAATAACAGCAAACTAACCTTTCCTTCACAGCAAAGTGTAGCAGAGTCTGGATGAGCCTTTCTGGTAAAGCTCTGAAATGTTTTAGTTTACTCCTTAAATAGAAATTTTAGTTCCTAGCTCCACCCCCTCTGTTAACAAGTGATTAACCTTAAGTGACCTCTTCTGTCTTATGAATGAGTCCTTAATTAATCAGTTCTTATTTCTGCCTGACTCAGAACAGAGAGAGCTGTGGTCTCTTTTGAAGTTTTAATATGCTGTTAGAACAGAATGCAAGCAAAACACAAGATAAAGAAAACAAACTACAGTATTCAAAATATAGAAAGGCAATACAGAAATACAAAAAATAACAGCAAACTAACCTTTCCTTCACAGCAAAGTGTAGCAGAGTCTGGATGAGCCTTTCTGGCTAGCCTTAAGCAGCATTTTACCTTTACCTGGGATGATGCCTTAATACAAACAGAAAATGATTGACTTTAATAACTGGGTTAGTTTCTGGTGTCATTCTAAGGGGATCCAGTGTCTGTGAGCCTGGAATGACATGACTGACAGACCTCAATGCTTTGCCAGAGATGCTGCTTTTTCAGAGATGGTCTTCATGTGTCACCCCTGGGATTTTGGCTACTGGCTAATGCTCTTGCCACCCTCAAAGTGCCTTTTTTAGGTAGTGTCTCAAGGACAAAATTCCTGATGTAAAAACCTCCATCTAAAAACAACTTCTTGGTTATGCTGCTAAATGCTAGGAGTCTTAACATGAGACTGCACTCACTGGAAGCAGACCTCACCTTGGAAGATGCAGACATTTGTGCAGTCAGAGAGAGACCTGGTTCAAGGCTGTGGAGAGCACCCCAGCCATACTGGGTTACACTTTCTTCCACACGTTCAGACCACAAACTGAAGGCATGAAAACTAAAGGAGGTGGTGTATCAATATTCATTAAAGATAAATACACCTCTAGATTGGTTAAACAGTAAGATTCCCTGGAGATACTTCAGGTGCAATTAACTGTTGGTAGGACACCTATTCAAGTAATTGCCAGCTACAGGACCCCCTCCATGAATCAGGGCACCCACTCTGCCTATTTCGATCTACTTGAATCTATCAAGATACATTCAAACACCATAGTTTTGGGTGACTTTAACTACCCATCCATTGACTGGGTAAATTACTCATGGTCAGACTCACTTGCTCAAAGCTTTCTTGACTTTGTTAACTCCAGTGCCCTGGACCAGCTTGTTGACATCCCCACAAGGGGTGCCAATATCCTGGATTTGGTGCTTAATAATATGGGGGACCACTGTAGCACCTCCACTGTGAGGTGTTCCCCAGTGAGATCTGACCACTAATCAGTCTCATTTGAAGTAGCTATCATTCCTGACACCCCTAGCAGCAACTAAACTAAAAAACTTCTCCAAAGCAGATTATAACCTCCTATAGGATGGTATAAATAGCTTCACTGCACCTCCCCCCCCCAGATGGAACTGGCAACTATGCTGAGTTCTACACCAATGCTTTATACAAACACCTGTATAGCTGCATTGATTCAGCCGTACCTAATAGGACCAACACACGCTCCTCAAGGAAGAGCAAACCTGCCTAATGGACAACTGCCATTAACAGGCTTTACAATAAGAGGAATACATCGCTGTCTAAGAGTGGGAGTGAGCACTAAACTGGAAACACTCCCTCCTCAGCTTAAATAAGCAAATAAGACTTCTTGTGTAATCCACCAAGCAAACTATGAATCCAAATTAGCTCCTTCAACTAAGGACAACCATAAGGCATTCTTTAGTTACATCTGTAACCTAAAGGGAAAGGTCCAAATTTGTGCCAAACTGGTAGCTAATGATACCACATATACTGAGCCAGTGGACATAGCTAATCTGTTGGCCGATAAGTTCTTTGAAAACTTCACTCCCCTGTCCCTGCCACACTTACCCCATGATATCCCTATCACCTGTCCCTTACCTTGTATCTCTAAAGAGCAGGCTGTAAATGCCCTCTCTAAGGCCAGAAACACAGCATCTATGAGACCTGATAACATGCCAGGCTGTGTCCTACATGGGCTCCAACAAGAATTAGCAACACCATCGGGTACTCTTTTCAATCATAGTCTATGCACCGGCTTTGTCTCAGTTGAATGGAAAATGACCACTGTTATTTCCTTGCACAAAGGTGGCACTTCCACTGACCCCAGGAACTATAGACCTATTAGCCTGACGAGCCTGACTAGCCTTATCTGCAAGACCATAGAGCGAATCATCATGGACCTTATCAATAAAGATATAGGTAATCTCCAAACACTTGACCCTATTCAGTCTGGATTTGTCAAAGGGAGGTCATGCCTGTTAAACCTGGTGGATATCTTTGAGATGGCCACCAAGGCCCTGGATGAGGGGAAATATGTGCATATAGCATACCTAGACTTGGCCAAAGCATTTGACACTATTCCACACTCAGACATCATTGACAAACTCACCCAGCTAAGCATCAACCCTTATATCATCACTGATAGAACCCATATAATCAAAATAGAGGAATCCACCTCCAACAGCAACCCTGTAACCAGTGATGCTCCACAGGGATCAGTTCTGGTTCTGCTACTGTTTGGAATCTATTTCTCCAAAGTACAAGCAAAAACTAAAGGTCTGTAACTGACAAGGTTTGTTGAT
This sequence comes from Protopterus annectens, assembly GCF_019279795.1. Classification (NCBI taxonomy): domain Eukaryota; kingdom Metazoa; phylum Chordata; order Ceratodontiformes; family Protopteridae; genus Protopterus; species Protopterus annectens. The sequence goes on along the minus strand of NC_056727.1, from coordinate 899,300,553 downwards.
GACTGCAAACTAGGAGCGTCATAGAATTTTCAAATGATGTCACTATCCTACAAGAGAGTCTTACACATACAAATGATTGATGCCAAAGTCATGGCCTTAAACTCAATGCAAAAAAATGGCTACCACATCAAGAGCAACACCTTAACTACATACTCAGTGGTGAGAGACCTGGGCACCCAGGTTGACAGCAACCTTACCTTTGACTACCATGTCTCCACAGTGGTAAGAAAGGCATTCTATATTGCTCATCTCATAAGTAAGGGCATTGCCTCCAGAAAAAAGAGAAGTTACAACCTCCCTGTACTCTTCCCTTATCAGGCCAATAATTGAGTGCAATGCCCTTTTTTATATGTACCTTTCCAAGCACGTGCAGCAATTGGAGAGACAACAAAGGTTCCTCACAAGGGAAATTCAAGGTCTTCAGCATGTTTCTTATGTGGATCATCTGAAATCGCTGTCACTTTATTCTGTTTCATACAGACTACTCAGAGGCAATCTCTACTTTGCATACAAGACAATCTCTGACCTTGCTTTATTGGAAATGCTGCATATCCATAAGTGAAATGGTACACGGGTTACTCGCTCTAAAGACCTTAACCTGGTATGTGACATTAATAGAACCTGCTGGAGGAACAGATTTGTCTCACAGAGGTTATCACACCTTTGGAACAGACTCCCACTTCATGTCAAACAGAGCACCTCATTGGCCCTCTTCAAACGCAATCTGGACGATTAGATGGGAACCGTAAATTCACCTCGGGGGTTCTACCTGCATCCCTCTTGGACAGGGGCAATAGGTGCTGATTGTGGAAATAAGGGTAGAGCTTGGTTAGGCTTGTAAGGGCCCTAGGGCCATTAGCCTAGTAACTTCCTATTATCCTATGATCCTTTGATTAGACAATGATGGTACAGAAGGCTGTAATAAAGAAAAATATGTAGTACACACTTAACTGCTTGTTATTCAATATTTTTTAATCATCACATACGTATAAAGTTCCATTGTGACGCTCTTATAGATTTAGGTTGATGTGAGATGTGCTTGGTTAGTAACAGCAACAATGCCATGTGTTCAGATCACCACTGCATCTAACCCTTTGTTCTCAGGATCATTTAACAAAAGTCATGTACACTGTATTGTACAGGGATGCTGCTTTTATTAGTTCCACATGACAATTATCTTTCTGGTTCACTGGCAAACATGTAACTGACGTCTGTGACCAGTTTTGTTGAAACAACTGGAACACAAGAAGATGTAACATTATCATAATTTATTGCAGATGTAAGAAAGTCTAGCTTCATACAAGGAGCTACTGCAAAGCTATACAAATAGTTGTAGAAATGTGGATATAAATCTGAGAATTCCATGAATTTTTTTGCACAATGTCAATCTGCAAGGTCATTTTAAAGGCTACTGCTTAACTGCTACAGGAGAAGAACCTTCACTGCTATTCCAATAATTCAGAAGCTTTTAAGTAGATGAATTTCAGTATTGTGGAGAATGCTGGCTTACCCACCGTAATGAATCCTTTAAAAATAAACAGTCAGCATGTATTTCCAGACAATGAAATTTTCTGTTTTATTTCCAGACATGTGGTGCCTACTACAGTAGGGATAAACAGTTATTACCTGTAGGAAATCAACTTGCAGGAAAACAGAGGCATTGTGCAACTGTTTTAAGAAAACAATTCTAAGTCTGAACATGTCAAAATCATAACTAGAGTCACTATGATAATGAAAAATAAAACGAGCAGTCCAAAATTAACTGAAAAAAGCTGTGTAGACGTACTTGTCACAGATGGTGCTGCTAAAGGGAATATAAATTCATGTATAGGAAAGGAAATACTTTGGCCTTGTGTGAAACTATCTAGGCATACAAAGCATGTATATTAGCCCTTTGGCATTTAGAAATCACTATTTGATCACTTGTTTATTTCTGAGGTATTACCACTGAATGCAAGTAGTGTAAAAATACAGGAATCCTAAAACCTCTGAATAATCAAAGCTTAGTAACAGACTTAATGGCATCATTAGAAAAAAATAACTCCTCACATATGTTAATTTCCCTGGAATATGCAACAGATGTACATAGGGATGTTTCAGTGTTTTAGGTTATAATATAAATACAAGTAAAATTTCAAGCTGCAGTTGTTTAACTTACTTTTCTAAATCTACAATCTAGCATAAACAAAACAAGCTAGAACAACGTTATAATAAAACAGTGAAATTTGAGGCAAACATTTATAGAACACATCACTGTATACCTATTATAGGTTCATAGGTAAGTACTAGACTAGCTGCCCGTGTGACCAATTTTAAGCCTATCCAATTTCCATTTTGTACTTGAATTAACCTATCCCATTTGGTTAGTGATTGGCCCAAAAGTCTTCAAAACACCTTATGAAAGATTACATAAAAAAATGGCTATGTAGTTGAACATCTCTTGGAAAATTATACTACCCATATATACTCAAATTTTCCCAACCGATTTCTGCTCAAATGCTTACTCCCATCTTTGTCATCATATTTGAATTTAATTGGAGTCTTCCACCACTGTTTTACCTCTTACAAGTGTCACATCTTTGCAGAACCTTATTCAAGCAATGCGAACAATTATATAACTATTATTTTAGAAATTTGTAACTTAACTACACATAGCATGTAATCTTCATACTGCTTCTATCTAAATTTCTCCATTACCCAACACCTTTTCAGGAATTCTGATTTCAAAACTGTATCCTTATTATCTTGTATCTGTTTTTTTGAACTGTTTGATGTAATAGGAGTACTTTCATCTTATGTCTGTGAAATTATATTGCTCTATGAATTTATCTGTTTTATTGCAGCTTTTCTTCCCAGGCCTCCACTGAATATGGGAATTGTTTCCCAGTCACACTTCCCCTGTAAATAAATAAATTAATGATTGTCTCTGTTTCAGCTGCTGTAGAAGGCAATGCAGGAACTTTGTTTCAGTGCCATAGTCCACTTTTTATTAGTGCCATAATATAATAGCCACATACCAATCAGGAAATATGCTACTGTTCAATCCATTGTGATGTCATCTAGCAATTTAGTGCATATGAGCATTGTGTGGTCATCTGGCAATTTACTGTATCTGAGTGTCATGCTGTACACTGGAGTTTAATTTCCTCAAGCTCCCTTTGACTGTTGTGTGACATTGAGCAAGTCAGTTAAATGTACAGCAACTCTGGGTTAACCCTGAAAATGGGCAGTTGTGTCTTGTCGATTTACTTGGTTAACAAAAAAGTTGACTCGCAGAATCTGCTTTCTCCTTTTTGGCAGGACTGTCATTGTTTTCTGCAATGATGTGATTATGAGGATGCTACGTTTACATCGTACACATAGAATGAACTCTTTCCATTCCACAGTCAGTCATCATTTGTATCTGCAAAGTGACATGAGAAAACCAGATGGCCATTACATAGAGAAAAATAGCTATACTGGTACTGCCTGTATCTAATATCATCATACTCAATGTATAATTCAATAGTGAGCAAAGACTATTTATTTGGTAAAGTCTGAATGTCAATGCTTTTGGACTACCAGCCTGGCGTTATACCTATCAAAGCTTGCTGTTCTTTGCTTTATACTACTTGGGCTTTTCAAGCCTATTCCAACACATTTTAAACATGCTTTTATGTAATTGTATAATGTTTGACCTGCCCAGCCTAATGGCATGCAAATGCTTCACAGCGACTGCTCATGACAAAGCATGCATTCTGGATTGCGTGAACATGATGGCACATTTTTCTTTTTTTGGCAGTATGATTCCATACAAGTCTACTACATGTGCTCATGTGTTAGTAGCTTGTGACACACTTGCTAGAAAAACCAAGTGCTCTAATTCCCACTAACTCAATCTTCTGTAACTACTTTGCCCTCTCATCACCCAAGCCTGTAAAACTCAATAGCCCTACAAGAGCCTTAAGTCTAACCATAAAATTCCCACCCAGTTCCCAATCCCTGACTTCTCTCCATTACCCTAGAACTCCATTCCCCACTAACCATAAAGTCCCCAATCGCTCCCTAAGCATAAAACTCCAACCACCTCTCTAAACCTAAATTGATTGCTCCCCAACTATAAAACTCCCCTTATGTTTCCTAAACCTAAAACTCCCTTACTGCTCCTTAACTCTAAACTCCCCTCCCACTACCTAAACCTAAATCCCTTTCTTGATCACGTCCGTAATCTACACACCTCCTCCCTCTCATTCCCTCCCCATGGTTACTTTACTTAAACTTGAATAATGTGTTTGGATAAGGTGTGGCAGCTGCTTGCCGGCACTCATTCCTGAGTTTGAGAATGAGCGGCAGTCTGCACGAGCTGCAAGACTCTTGACTCCCTTGCTTTAAGATGGTGTTTGTTGAGTGCTTTGGACTTGAGTGCTTGTGGTAGAACATCTCACTGACTTATAAAGTGTTTAGCTTACTGAGCCTTTTGTCACACACACTGTTTGTAGTGAACTGTCAGCAGACAAACAGAGATAAGAATATTTCTCTCTGCCAGTCCTTGAGAGAAGTTATTTCATATAAAAATGAAATCAAAAACAATAATACTTCCAGTGTATCAAGCTGTAAAATAATGTTTCATTCAAAGGTATAACTAGGTTGGGGTAAAGTGAGGTAGTTACCTTGGGTGTGCAAGTTATAAGGGGTATAATTGGCAGGTGCTGAACCAGTGTTGGGAGTGTAGTAGTGTCATAGATAAATGAATGCCAGTGCTGCATTTATGCTCAACTAAGCTACATTTACAATAGCAAAGAAGACCCCCCCCCCTTTTTTTTTGCTCCTCATCTTAGATTTAAGGGGCTTCCAGTCTGGGGATCACAGAGCAGTGGATGAGGTAGCTATGGTTCGACTTTCAGTCATAGTATACTTATAAATAGTAACAATATTGCTCCAGGAGAAAACATTGCTAGCAATAGTTGGAAAAAACTACCCCCACTGTTTCTGCCTGGACTACAATCCTCTGTTCAGTGTATTTTCCAGTTACTTTAGGAGATGGAAGAAGGAAACAAGATCTGATTTCAAGGGTTGAGTAAGAGCATTGTTTTCTTAAGTCCTGAGGTCAGACTTGCATAATATAAAGTTAGAAATGCTACATAGTGCTGCAGTCAAGGTTCGTAGGATGGATCTTATCAGCTTGTCATTTAAATTAATAGACTACACCGTCTAACCGAACCTGAGCTCGCGTCACTATATCACAAAGTGTACAGCTCTGAAAGATGGAAGTGACCATACTGATGAGCTGCCTAATTATTGGTGATTCAGCGATCATGAGAAACTGCCATACATTTTATTTTGAAATGGTTAACATCTTTAGAGGAGTCTATGTATATAAGAAAATCAGTAAGAAATTTTGTATGGGATTCCAAAAAAGTCTTACACTGCATTACAATACACTATATTACTCCAACATTTTGAAGTAATTAAACAGTAGAGGTGACTCACAGCATTCATGTGTCATATGTATGTGACCTGTAACATTGTGGGTCACTCCAGAAGGCCTAGGTGTCTTGGTCAACTACTACAATTGGTATTATTATTAATATTACACAATATAATTGGAAACTCTTTGCTAAGGGTCTTAGAGTAGCTGATTGTGGAGTGTCTGGTGACGGTGATAACTACCTTATAGTCTGGGCAGAAGGGGGCATAGTGGGTAATCTGTGTCAGCCTTTCCCAGGTGTGTGTGTGTGTGTGTGTGTGTGTGTGTGTGTGTGTGTGTGTGTGTGTGTGTGTGTGTGTGTGTGTGTGAAAATTAAATCTTAAAAAGTGTGTGTGTCAGCTACTTGGGGCAGGGACACAAAGCACTGGGTTCACAGAGAGGGTGCTGGAGGACTTGGCTTGGATATTCGGATGAGGACCTAACCCTACAACTGTACCAGTGTGGGGAATCTTATTGGGGACCTGGAGGGAGACTGATACAGAGACATCTGAACTCTGGGCTGAGTGGATTCCCTGTGTGCTCTTAAGGGAAACTGAACTTGATGCAGAGAAGTCTGCACCTGGAAATACTGAGTGGATTCATTTGTATTCCAGGTGCACGTCCCTCTCCAGTGTCAGTGGTGAGGATTCAGGCTCCTTGATTATTGGCCCAGTGTGGGGATGTCATATATTGGTGGCCATCTCATATTGTTGGCAGTTGTGGGCATCACATACTCCAGAGCAAAAAATATGGCCATAGTGTATCAACAGTATCCCCCTTGCAATCCACATTACAATTGGTGCATATAATCTATATTTTTATATATGTTAAATCAGTGTTTATTGGCAACCTCTAAATAGGTAATGAAGTAGTGTAGCATGGATTTGGTGTACATGCATCTACAAATTTGCTAGAAATGTGTATTCTAGGACCATTGTACTGCTACATTGGTGTTTGTATCAAGAGTAACATCAAGTAATGTAGTGGTATTTGACTGGGTCATTTTCTGCATCTACATGTACTGGCTGCTGTAAAGTCTATAACTCAAGGCAATATGCCAGGATGTTCTAAATCCACTTGGACCTCTACACAATTGTCTTTGTGTCATATGGATACAATGCAGCAAAGATGTGTTTAGCTATACATTGCATATGACTCATGATTCCTTGTGATAGACTTGTGCTATGCATAATCTGTTACCATGATATGACTGAATACCACTGAGCATAATGCAGTATAGTATGTTAAACACACAGTGTACCAGCATGCAATGGTGACATCACAACTGAAATGTAGATTGTATACATTCATTCTATATGAATAATGTGCATTACAGTCATAATTCCCACTGTTGTAGTAAGAATATCAATGTATGGTGCCAAGCATGTTGGAATCCCTGCAACTACATATTGCATATACTAAACATCATGTTGACAACATACAGTGTAACTGGCAGATGTGTGAGCCAGCCATTAAATAGAGAAATAGTGCAGAGGAGGTGGAGACAGCTCCAGTATAAAGGGGGTCTTCCTTGTTTTAGTCAGTTTCTTGTACACAATCAAAAGCTGTACAAGATAATAACGGTTTACTATTGGAAATGCGAACATCACTCGGTCGACAGTCGTATGGTCGAACGAATAAGGTCGGAAACACAGATGTCGAAGACATTATAATCAATCGAGGAACGGTTTTAACATGGGTCGAGGTAGGGAAGATGTTTGTAGTAGGGAATAATACTGTACACCTACCTCGACCCATGTTAAAACCGTTCCTCGATTGATTATAATGTCTTCGACATCTGTGTTTCCGACCTTATTCGTTCGACCATACGACTGTCGACCGAGTGATGTTCGCATTTCCAATAGTAAACCGATAATAACACCACAGTTGTGTACATGCAACTAATAAACACAGGTCAGCATCACATAGCATTACAGCTGTTAGAAAGTAAACACACTATTGCAACAAAAACAAACAAAAACTCTCCAATAGTGATGTAGGTGTTTCTAATTGTTATTATACATATGAAGGTAACATTCTATAATTGAACTGTATGTGGAATGTATACTGTAGTACAGTTGTGTATTCCTAAGTTGGGAATACACAGTACTCATAGGTTCATAGGTGTGTACTAGGCTATTGGCCCTGGAGCCTTTACAAGCCAAACCCATAGAAGTGCTCTGGCATCATGCTGCTTGATGTTAGTTCCCCGTGCCTCTATCAAGTAGAGCCACTGGAGTGATCCCCGGGGTGAACTTTCTATTTCCCATCCACTCATCAAGATTTCTCTTGAAGACGGCCAGTGAGGTGCTTTGCTTGACATGTATATTAAGTCTCTGGGTTATGAACCTATCCCTCCAGCATGTTCTGTTGATTGTGGTAATGAGTTTGAGGTCTCTGGAGCATGTGGTGTGGAGGGATTGGGATTTCTTTAGATGTAGCATTTCTAACAGGGCTGGGTCAGACATGGCTTTGTAAGTCAAGCAGAGTTTGCCTCTTAATAGATTATATGAGACAGAAAATAGCTGGAGTTTTTTGAGTCTGTCCATGTAGGATGTGTGGTTAAGGCCAAGGTGTCCATGTAGGACATGTGTTTAAGGCCAAGGATCCTCTTCGTGAGGTTCTTTTGTTGCCTTTCCAGCAGTTGCATGTGTCTAGTGAGGTATATACCAAATGGGGCATTATACTCAATGATTGGCCTAATGAGTGAAGAGTAGAGAGAGATGACCTCTTTCTTCCTGGATGCAAAACCCTTGGTAATGAGATGTACCACATATAAGAAATTTCTGACCACAGTGGCAATGTGGTGGTTGAATGAGAGGTTGCTGTCAATCTGTGTCCCCAGATCTCTTATAATGCCTTCAGTGTTCAGTAGGCTCCCATCGATGTGGTAAGTAGTGGGAAATGAGTTTTTCCCAAACGGGATGACGACACATTTTTTGTAATTAAGCTTAAGGTCATGGTTTCGACACCACTCATGGGTCTCAGTGAAGCCTTTCTGTAGGATGTCAACATCACTTGGGGAGTTAATAATGGCTCCCAGCTTGCAGCCTTTTTCTGGTAGATGCCTTGAATAGACCAATCAGGTATGTTAAGCACAGACACTCACTCTCCAACCTGAATGAGTCAGGAATGAATGCACTCTGCTCCTACTCTCACCAGGATCAGAATATAAGCACAGATTCCAAGCTGTCACCTATAAAGCAATTATTAAGCTTTCTGGTGATCAGCAGTCTACAGGAAGTAATGTAACTGCACTCCTTCTCTCACCAGAAGAAAACAAAAGCACTAATCCCAAGACGACTACTGAGAGACAGAATGTGGGCTTTGAAATAACTGGTGGTCTTGCAATAGATGCTTAAAGGTAAGATGAAAAAAATGGTTTATCCTAAACACTGCAGTGTGCAGTAGAGTAGTTAGATGTGAAAGTAGGTAACTTAAGGTTTTCCTGCCTAAAAAGCTAAGTTTTAGCGGAGAGTCACCATTTTTAAAACAGCGAGATAGATTGAATGGGGGTGGTCCCTTTCGTATTCTGGTACTATGGAATACAGTAGGATGGCCAATAAATTTAAATAGTTGAAGGGGAGTGATTTCACAAAATGATAATTTTGTGCTTACTCACACCAGCCAGTAAAAGCAGGGAGGAAATGAGATACATGGTCAAATTAACATAAGGGGCAAGCAACAAGAAAGACAATGGTGTTTAAGAACACAACAGTAACCAAGTGGGATGGTGGGAAAATGTTCTGTCTGACTCACAAGAGACAGAGCTGTGGTCTCTTTTCAAGTTTTAATATGCAGTTAAAAGCAGAATACAAGTAAAACACAGTGTAAAGAAAGCAAATCACAGTATACAAAATAGAAAAAGGCAATAAAGTAATACAAAATACATCAAATAAAAAGCAAACTAACCTTTCCCTCACAGCAAACTGTAGCAGAGTCTGGGTGAGCCTTTCCAGTAAAGCTCTGAAATGTTTTATTTTACCCCTTAAATAGAAGGCTTAGTTCCTAGCTCCAACCCTTCAGTTCACAGATGACTAAACCTAACTGACCTGTTCTAACTTATGTGTGACTCCTTAATTGACCTTTTCCAATTTTTGTCTAACTCACAAGAGACAGAGCTGTGGTCTCTTTTCAAGTTTTAATATGCAGTTAAAAGCAGAATACAAGTAAAACACATTGTAAATAAAACAAATTACAGTATACAAAATAAAAAAGGCAATAAAGTAATACAAAATACAACAAATAAAAAGCAAACTAACCTTTCCCTCACAGCAAACTGTAGCAGAATCTGGGTGAGCCTTTCCAGTAAAGCCTATTAACTAAGATAACTGATTTTATACACAATTATAGCTATGTGACAAAGATTCATGATTAATATGCAAATTTTCAGTGACATCACTAATCCATGTACTGATAAGAAAACAGAGCAGTACCTGAATTTTTCTGTTATGCTTTCTTTACATATACACATATACACATACAGATATAGATATATGACATTTTAGTGAAATGTCATAACTCTGAACCACGAATGATCAAACTCAAATGTTTGATCCTCAAAAGATAGAAAACAACAACAAAAAATGAAAAAAAAATGTTTTCAGGGACAAGCTCTTCTGCTTCTCCCACAGCCCATGTTATTTATATATATATATATATATATATATATATATATATATATATATATATATATATATATATATATATGACTACTTCAGTAGACTGAACTTTTACTTACCCGACACTCACTTGCCCTAGATGAAAGCATCAACAACTACAGAAGACCACCGACATCTGGAACACCAACTTGGCATGCGAGGTAAGTAACCGCTTGGCAAAAACAAGTAACAAAACAAAACTAAACCCACTAATGTGGGGGGCTTCAACCCCCCACACCCCCTAACTAAATATACTAACTCTGAGATTGCACTACCATGAGGGGTAAGGGGCAAAGTTCAACAGGATGGCCAAGCAGTTACTTACCTCATGTGCGGAGTCAGTGTTCTGGATGTCAGTCTTCTGAAGTTGTTGGTGCTTTCGTCTGGAAACGTCAGTGTCGGGTAAGTAAAAGTTTGGTCTACTGAAGTAGACCCATATATATATATATATATATATATATATATATATATATATATATATATTATTCATTTATTTTACATTTGTTGACTGGGCTAGTCTAGCTGGATACATGTCCATTTTCAGTAGAGGCCCAGGGAGTTAAGCTCTAAAAATAGTAAAAATTTACAAAATACAATACTTAAAACATGACTAAGTTCATAGGGAGATAGGTTCCAAACACAGTAAAATTACTAGATACAACAGTTAAAAATGAACTAAAGTTCAGCTGCATAAGAGAAATAATAGTGTTTCTAATACAAAATACAAATTGTGTCTAAGAAGAATGGTAGCATAGAGTCTTTGCATAGGTTTAAGTTACAATGAAGTACAGGTACACTTAAGGTTCTAGTGTTGTCATTTGTAAGTCAAAGAGGGAGGAAAGTGAGAAAGGTAGTAAAAGAAATACACAAGGGCTAGAATAAAGTTAGGTTCTATAGATTAATGCTGCAGAGGGGGCAAAGTCAAGAAGGAAGGAGTATAGCAAGAAGAGAAAATAAGGGGAAAAGTAAGGTTCAGTCAGGTTTAGAACAGGGACAAAGCCAATGAGTTTTCAGATGTTCTTTAAGGTGTTTCTTGAAGAGAGATGTAGATGAAAGAGAAGTGAGTGTCCTAGGAAGCTTGTTCCAGATTTTGCCCTATATATATAAACCAACTCTGAGATCAGATTGCAGTGGAGAAAGGGCAAATTTCCCACTCCTCAGTCCTCACTGTACTACAATCTTGCTCAGGGAAAGCAAGTACAGTTCAATCAGCTGATTTTTGATCAGTTGTATGGGCTTTTTCTTCTTTTGATGAAACAACATTTTGCTGAAATGCCTGTATCTCATGTATATGTGTGTGTGTGTGTGTGTGTGTGTGTGTGTGTGTGTGTGTGTGTGTGTGTGTGTGTGTGTGTATATATATATATATATATATATATATTATTGCTTTCCTCAAAGTACATTACAGCATCCAGTAAAGACTGGAGAACATAGAAAACATTTCTGCAACCAGGAAGATGGAGTGCTGTGGCATGGATTGGCTAATGGCTGCACCACACATCAGATAATGAGATCTTACTTGATCAGCAAAATATCCTTATGATATACATTACAACAAACTTGTATGGACCATGTCCATAATGTACTAGTCCATTAACTACATGTGACAGTGTGAGGTATTGCCAGCTATGACAGGAGAAGTAGGGCAGTGGATGTGTAGCATGTGCTAGCACATCTAGCTGGAATTTTGCAAATAATTATATATCATTTGTATATCAAACTGATTTGTCCTGATGCTTGTGTTGAAAAATGTATTTGCAAAGCTGCTTGTGATACAAATGTACAAACATTGTGCCCTGCATGACAAAAAAGGGAAATATACACGTATTATTGTAACTGTTTAAAATGTTTATGCTTTAACAGAGGATACTGGAAGACAAGAGGTTAATCTCAATCCACCTGACTTTGGAGAATAGTAAGAAATTAAATTACTGGGCCTAGGCCATAAAGATGTTATCTCACACTTTTGAATGAAGCCAGAGATGCAATGTCGGTAAGAAGTATGGTTTATTAGCTCCTGTAGGAAGAGTGGAAGTGTTTTATGGCTTTTGACTTCCAGGAGCTGCAGCAGATCTTAGCAAGGCTCTGTGTGTGTGTATTACTGACACCTATGTACTAAATCTTGAAAGCTTCTAGCCAAGGGGGGGGGGGGTGCATGGGAACCAGAAGTCAGATGACCATATATATATATATATATATATATATATATATATATATATATATATAACTGATATTTTAATACTCAGTGTAGATCAATATGTATGTATACCTTTAAGAAGATTTCTAGGGGCTGGCATAAGTGCATAAATACTGAGCATGGGCGAGCCCGACTGCCATTTTACAGTCAGCTGTTGAGATGTAAGCACGTATGTCTGTGTAGTCTGTCAATCAGTTCATTTATATTTTTTACTGCTGCTATCCATTTTGATGTGTTTTTATGTAATAAAGCATATAAACAAACTACCCTGCCTGTTCATCTTCAATGGTAAACCAAGATGAGTGACATGGTGTCAGAATGGGATCCAGAAGTCCAGATTCAGGACTGAGAAAGCACTCAGTTAATGATGGAGGAATATAGATGAATGAATCATCCCTACTGCACGTGTAACTCACAAAAAAGTCAGTAAAGTATTTCAGATATCAAAGCTTACTTAAATGATTTCTTATTCACAAAATGTAAATGAAGCACTAAGAATGCTCTAAGCGAATTTCTAAGTAAATGAAATGTCTGAAACTGTGGCATGGTGAAAAAATATTCAAATAACTATGGAAAATTTCTGAAATAAAGTACAAATTGCACAAAATGTATAAAATAAGGCAAATTACCACATTTTTTGCTATGAACTATTTTTTTGCATTCATTAAAGCTCAGGAAAATGGCAACAAATAACTACATAACAATCTCCAAAACGGAGAGACCCCTGCACAAACCAGTCACAGTCCAGAAGTAATCCATAGGTAAACCAGATAATCCAATTGTAAAATATTCCACTGTTATAAAATAAAAGCAAAAAACACAGTCGAACTGAAAAAACCCAGTACACTTTATTTTCGTTAAGTGCTTTTCGTCTCACTTGTACTGAGACTTCTTCAGACCACGCACAATTACATCACACTAAGATATAAACCTATTCCACTCCCAACCTCCCATCAAGTAATTACACAGATTAACTAATTAACTATGCTGATCAATCAATTGATGGGGTACTTCAGTTAACTTAGTGTTTCTCTACTACTTTCGTTTCGGTAAACAAAACTATTAAGAAATGTGCTATGTATGTTGCTTACATTTAAAATACATAAAAGCTTACTATAAAAACACCGTACCTACATCGTATGGTGGTTAAAACAATTTGAATACAAACAATTATATAAATTTGCTTTTAAAATCAAATATTATAAATTTATATTAAATACTTATATTAAATATTTATTTATATTAATGAATTTATATTAAATACCTATATTAAATATATTAAATACTTATATTAATACTCATTTAAAATACATATTTTTAGGAGTATTCTGAATTAATATTTAAAATACATACTTATTTAAATACATAGTTAAAAGAGCATACTTAAAGTGTTTCACTTCTACTGAATCGATTACTTAGAACATGTATTAATACATAAGTAAATTATTGAATCAATACATCAATGCATGAATCATCTCTACCAAAACTATTAAGGCAATTTACTTGAAGGAATTCTGAAAAGCCTTGAAAAACTTATTATGTGCCCCCTAAAAGACATCTTTAGGTTTAAAACCCCATGAATGAATTATCTTAAAAGGCTTTTCAATTTCAATATACAAGCTATCGAGTAGATTTCATTGAGGCCAAGTGCGTGACAGGCACGTGTTTGAAGTTGCCAGGGCAATTCTAATTCTTGGCAACTTCGAACATGTGCCTGTCACGCACCTGACCTCAATGAAATCTACTCGATAGCTTGTATATTGAAATTGAAAAGTCTTTTAAACCCAAAGAATGGCGTACTGCTGCAGTGGTCCCACTCCACAAAGGTGGTGCCACAACGGACCCCGGAAACTATCGCCCCATAAGCCTGACTAGTCTGGTCTGTAAAGCTATGGAGCGTATTATCATGGAACTCATAAACAAAGACATTGGGAGCCTCCAGACACTGGACCCTACCCAATTTGGCTTTGTTAAGGGCAGATCTTGCCTCTTAAACCTAGTTGATTTCTTTGAAACAGTTACCAAAGCCATAGATGAGGGCAAGGTAGTCCATACAGCCTACCTGGACCTCGCAAAAGCCTTCGACACAATACCCCATTTGGGCATCATAAATAAGCTTACCAGCTTAAATATCAACCCCTATATCACAAGATGGGTTGCAAACTGGCTCAGAGATAGAACCCACATGGTCAGAATCGCAGGTGCCATGTCCGAATCCAAACCAGTTACAAGTGACGTCCCACAAGGCTCAGTTCTGAGACCTCTCTTGTTCGGTATATACTTCTCTGAGGTTCAGGCTAACACAGGGGGATTATGGCTGACAAAGTTCGCAGATTACTGCAAACTGGGGGCCATAATTGAATCTCCAGCTGACACAGGCATCCTCCAAAAGGGTCTCACAGAGATGAATGCTTGGTGCCAGAACCACGGCCTCAAGCTAAATGCTAAAAAGTGCATAGTCATCCCCTCTGGGAAAAACAAGGTGCCCACAAATTACCACATAGGTGGTAATCCATTAAGTATGGAAGAAATAATTAGAGATTTGGGGACCAACGTAGATAGTAATCTCTCCTTTGATAATCACGTTGCCAAAGTGGTTAGAAAGACCTTCTATATAGCCCACCTTATCACAAAAGGGTTCACATCTAGATCACCAGAGGTCATTGTGCCCCTCTACTCGTCACTCATCAGGCCCATAATTGAATACAATGCCCCTTTTGGGATGTACCTTACCCGACACCTGCAGCAACTGGAGAGACCCCGAAAGTACCTCACCAAGAGGATCATGGGCTACAAACAGATGTCCTATGCAGCTCGACTAAAGAAACTCCAGCTCTACTCAGTTGCTTACCACCTACTCAGAGGCGATCTATGCGTGACGTACAAAGCCATGTCAAACCCAGAATTAATGGACATGCTCCACCTCAAAAAATCCAAGTCCCTTAGAGCTACACGCTCCAGGGACCTAAACCTCAGCACAAAAATAAATAGGACATGCTGGAGGGACAGATTAATTTCCCAGAGGCTCCCCTCACTCTGGAATAGAATCCCAATTCATGTTAGACATAGCTCCTCGCTGACCCTCTTCAAGCGAAATTTGGACGCATGGATGGAAAATCGCAAATTCACCCCTGGGATCTCTCCTGTGTCCCTGCTAGACAGAGGCACAGTAAACTAATCTTAAAAGGGTACCTTCTGTGACCTACTTTACAGAGGCACAATAGGCTAATCTAATAGGGAGGCAGAAGCCAAATACACTCTGGATAGGCTTATAAATGCCCTAGGGCAGATAGCCTAGTATCTACCTATGAACCTATGAACCTATGAACCTATAAAGCCTTTTAAACCTAAAGATGTCTTTTAGGGAGCACATAGAAAGTTTTTCAAGGTTTTTCAGAATTCCTTCAAGTAAATTGCCTTAATAGGTTTGGTAGAGGTGATTCATGTATTGATGTATTGATTCATTGATTTACTTATGTATTAATACATGTTTTAAGTAATAGATTCAGTAGACGTTAAGCACTTTAAGTATGCACTTTTAACTATGTATTTAAATATGTATTTTAAATATTAATTCAGAATACTCCTAAAATATGTATTTTAAATGAGTATTAATATAAGTATTTAATATAGTTAATATAGTATTTAATATAAATTAATTAATATAAATAAATATTTAATATACATTTATAATATTTGATTTTTAGAAACAAATGTATATAATTGTTTGTATTCAAATTGTTTTAACCACCATACAATGTAGGTATGGTGTTTTTATAGTAAGCTTTTATGTATTTTAAATGTAAGCAACATGCATAGCACATTTCTTAGTAGTTTTGTTTACCGAAAGGAAAGTAGTAGAGAAACTCTAAGTTAACTGAAGTACCCTATCAATTCATTGATCAGCATAGTTAATTAGTTAATCTGTGCAATTCATTAAAGCTATTTGATATATCCAAAGTATGCAGAGAGTTTGCAAGTTTGTGCAATATTACAGTGTAGTTAATTCACACAATGCAGCCATTTCAAAGTATATTTGGCAAAGTACAGTATTTCAAAGAGTTTATTGTGTATTTGAATGTTCTTACAAGTACTGGTTGTATGTGCATGTTCATATATAATTGCAAGGGCCATTTTTTTTAGTGTGTTTGGGCATACTTTTTTGGCATGGCTGAAGGATTTTGAAAACCAGCTCCACTTGTATTTGATAATAATATTGCAGAGAATTGGAGCGTGTTTGAGCAAGAGTACAATATTTTGAAACAAGCTGCATTTTCTGATAAAGATGATCGTACAAAGGCATTTATTCTGCTTAATTTAGCTGGTTCAAAGCCATAGAAAGAGAGCGTTCATTTGTGTATGCATCTGCTATATTTGCAGGGGAGGGGGGAACTGCCATATAGTGATACTGTCTGAGTCAAGGAAAGACCCTGAGTGCTTGAAACTTAAGTTTAGAGAAATATGTAACTCCCAAATGCATATTACAATGGAAAGGCACTTATTTTGCACAAGAGATCAAAAGCCTGGTGAAGCGTTTGCAGCATATATAACTGACTTGAGAAATAAGGCTAAATGTGCAGATTTGGTGATTTAAGGGATGAGCTGATAAAAGACCGACTTGTGTATGGTATTAAAGATGATGCTGTGAGAAAGATTTTGCTTCGAGACAGTGACTTAACTTTGAATAAGGCCATTGAGATTTGTCACATATATGAACTCACAGAAAAACACACAAACATTCTTACAAATGAGAAATGCATCCTTCCAGTATCTTCTAGTGCTCATATTGATAGTATGCAGCATGTGGTTAAAAGAAACAGGTCCAAGCACATGGCAGCAACTGTAAGCCCTGCATTAGTCAGTGGGAAATCCCGTACTTTTTACAAATTCCAGAGTGTGCACAGTCTCAGTGAAGCACAAGAGTGAGTCAACCAACTCAAAGATTGTACCCTCACCTAGCTTCATAGTCAACTGTCGTAATTGTGCTGCAAATCATGAACCCAAAAGAGAAAAGTGCTTAGCTTTTGGTCATCAATGCCACAAATGCAATAAGTGGAATCATTTCAAAATGTTTTGTCAATCAAATACAACTTATTATTTTATTAAAAGTGAACATTCAAAGAGACAAGTTGATCAATTAGAAAGCTGTATCCCTACTTTTTATGTTGATGGTGTGTCTGTACTTAATGAAACAGTCAATGCAGTAGATTTATGGGCAAAGAATGAAATGTTTTGTACTGTTTGGATAAATGGAAAACCCATAGAGCTCAAAGCTGACACAGGTTCAAACTGCAATGTTATGTCAGCAGAAACATTTTCTAGAGTATGTGCTGGTGAGACGCTTGATTTGGCAAAGTGTGTGGGGTTTGTTGCTTATGGTGGTGAAGAAATTCATTCTAAAGTTTAAGTAGTGCTTTTATGTTACTCTGCTGGGAACAGCTATGACTTGCAATTTTATGTGGTCAAAAGGAATGTACAGTCATTTTTAGGCCCCAGAGACAGTTTGAAAATGGGACTACTTTCATTTAATTAGGAAATCCACCATGTAAGCTTGAAAGACCACTGTTCTAATTTTGCCCAGTCTATTTTTTTCTGCCTATGCTGATCTTTCAGAAGACAAACTAGACAAACTCCCAGTTGTGTACTCTATGAAGTTTTGATCCTGAAGTCAGTCCAGTTGTTAGGCCAGCCTGGGAAGTTCCAGTACCAATGCAGAACAGAGTCAAAACCAAGCTAGATAAAATGGTGCAGCAAGGTGTAATTTGTCCAGTTGAAGAACCAACTGAATGCCTATCTTCCATGTTCATTGCTCATAAGAAAAGCTCAGATGACATCAGAATATGTATTGATCCCAGAGATTTAAACAAAGCACTGAAAAGACCTCATAATCCAATGTGTACCATTGAAGAAGATGCTGCTATTATGCCAAATATCACCTTTTTTCTGTCTTGGATGCAAAGAGCTAATTTTGGCAAATGTTGTTTGATTGAAAATCCTCATTGCTAACCACTTTCAGTTCTCCTTTTGGCAGGTGCAGATTTTGAGAATGCCATTTAGGATAAATTCTGCTAGTGAAGTCTTCCAGCATGCACTGGAGCAAATTTGTTCTGGGTATCAGTGTGCTATTATAGTTGATGATATTCTGGTAGGATGTAGTGGTGAAGCTGAGCATGACAGAAATCTCACTCAAGAAAGTTCTTTGAAGAGCACGTGAAGTGAATTTTAAGCTAAATCCTCAGAAGTGCAAATTCAGGCTAAGGGAAGTTACTTAAGTTGGTCATTTATTTACCAGTTCAGGCTTAGGACCAGATCCTTCCAAGCAAACAACAATTCTTGAGATGTGAGCTCCAGACCATGTTCAAGCCCTACAACATATTCTTGGCATGGTTAACTACCTAGGCAAGTTCATGCCAGACTTGAGCCAATTTTCAGCACTGCTTAGAGAGCTGACATGCAAAGATGTACCTTGGCCATGGTTAGAACAACACCAAAGAGCATTTGATGTCCTGAAACAGAGAACTGCCAGTCCACCAACTCTCAGATAATATGATGTTTACAAACCAATTAGTCTTTCTCGTGATGCTTCTAAGGTTGGTTTTGGTGCAGTCATTCTTCAAGAGATTAGACCAGTAGCCTATGCATCCAGAGCTCTAACCCACACTGAAATACAGTATGGACAGATAGAGAAAAAGCTCTTGGCAACTGTGTTTGCATGTTCAAAGTTCCATGATTATATTTATGGTAGGCCTGTCCAAATTGAAATGGATCACCAACCTCTACTCAATATTTTGAGAAAGCCTATGCATAAAGCTCCGGCTAGATTGCAACACATGATGCTCAAATTACAAAAGTATAATTTCAAACTTGTCTACACAAAAGCGAAACTTCTTTATCTTGCTGATTCTTTATCGAGATCACCCAGAAATATCACTAAACAGCATGAAAATGAGAAACTGGATTTTGAAGTCATGGAAGTCAGGATTATTTCTTTCATACATCTTGATAAACTTAGAAGTCATACAGCCACAGATTCAGTTCTTCAGAAGCTCAACCACTTTAGCAGTCAAGGATGGCTGTCAAAGCAATCTTGCTTACCAGTAGAAGTGCAACCATATGTTCCTTATAGAGATTAAATTATTTTCTATTTTTTTATTAAATATATTTAAACTTTTCATTGTAGCTGGCCCTTTTGAGAATATTTTAACCTTTGAGAGTACTTATATCTATTGGTGACACTGTGGCCACTCCTGAATGCCTGACCAGCATTACCATCTGTATTAATATTAATTTCACTCAGTATAATTGGGCACCCTTATAAGTGCCTTGGAGTAGTTGGCTTCGGGGTGTCTGGTGACAGTGTAACTACCTTATAGTCTGGGCAGAAGGGGGCATAGATAGTAAATCTGTTCCAGCCTTTCCCAGGTGTGTGTGTGTGTGTGTGTGTGTGTGTGTGTGTGTGTGTGTGTGTGTGTGTGTGAGTTACTTGGAGCAGAGAGGGTGATGGAGAACTTGGACACTCGAAGTCTCAACTGTATTGCTGTGCCAGTGGAGAGTCTTTCTGGGGAGCAGAGGGGGCAGATAGAGAAACCCAGACCACAGACTGAGCATGATCCCTGTGTAAGGGAAAGTATGCTTGATGCAGAGAGCTGCATCTGGAAATACTGGGTATATCCATTTTTGTTCCAAGTGAATGTCCCTTTCCAGTGCCAGTGGTGAGGATTCAGGCTCCTTGATTACTGGCTCAGAGTGGGGATGTCACATATTGGTGGCAGTGGTGGGATATTAATTGAACTTCTGTAGCCTGTAGACAATTGTCACTGAATGTGTGTGTATTCTCAGCAACCACAAGGTAAACATTCAGAGTTTCATTTCACAACAGTTTTATTTATTTATTTGTTAGTTTAATTTAGTTAGGGAAAGCAGGCAAATATGCCAGTAGAGGATTACGGCAAGCTGACAAAGAACCAGTTGGCCAAGGTATGCAATGCCAAAGGACTGGTCCATGCCAACCTGACTAAAGAGGAAATTATTTCAGCCTTAGTCATAACTCTGACCAACAACCAGGATGATAACTAGTCTGGTGATGGTAATTTGCAGCCCTCAGAAACAGGACAGTTCACCTTTTCCTCAGAGGACTTAAAAACTGGAGTTAAAACTTGAACTGGAGGCCAAACATTTGGAATTAGAATCATCAGAAAGATTACGGCATTTGGATGCTGAAGAAAATGATGGACTGCAGCAGGTAAAACAGATAGAATTAGAATCAGCGGAGAGACATTTGGAGGCTGAAGAAAATGAGAAGCAGTGTCAACATGAGAGGGAGATGTTGGCTGTTCACCAGGGTCATGGAGGTAATAAGGAAGAGAATAACTGAACCCCAGAAGCAATAAAGGTCATTAAATTTCTTCCACAATTTACATATATTCATATATTTGAAAGAGTATGTAAACAGTATAATGTTAACCAAGTGCTCCAGCTATGGTTCCTGATCCCGTTACTCCACGGTAAAGCTTTAACTGCTGTTTTTAAATTGTCTGATATTGATTGTTTAAACTATGAAGAAGTAAAGAAATGTTTACTTGAATGTTTTAAGTTAACACCTGAGGCTTACAGAAAAAAAAGTTTTGTGAGTATAGACCCAAAGCAGATGAAAGTGTGTGCCTGATTATTTTGCTGAGTTAAGTACTTATTTTCATAGGTAGATGAATGGGTGTCAGGTCACCATTTCAGAAGGGCTAGCAGACCTTTTGATGAAGGAGCAAGCCCTTAGCACTCTGCCTGAGGACATGAGAATCTGGTTGGCAGACTGAGACTGTAACTTTGCAGATGAGCTAAGGAAAAGAGGGGAGCTGTACTTAGCAAGCAGGGCATCACTGCACAGGAAAGGGATACCCAGTGCTGCACATGGATATAAGGGAACCCATGGTGGGCAGCCTAAGCCACCCCAACAGAGTCCACCAGTAATAGGGGAAGCCACTAGTTCAGGTATATGGCCAGGATCAATGGCTAAATGTTTTAAATGTAACCAGTGTGGCCATGTATCATATAGATGTTCACAGAGCCAAGGTGGGGAACAAAAGGTGGGGGACCCAGCAAGTGGGAATAGCAATATGACAGTGGTGAGTTGTCTGGAGACAACAGGGGTACCAAACAATCATCAGAGTTTATATCCAATCTTAGTGGATGGAAAATAGGCCACTGCTAAGAGAGACACAACCTCTGACATAACATTTGTGAAGTCTGCAGTGGTTAAAGAGGAGCAGTACTTGCTTGGGCAGTTCACTCTAATCAGAACTTTAGGAGGGATCCCATTCCAAATGCATTTGGCCAGGGTTCACCTTGAACCTCCAAGTGGGGTATTAAATTCATTGTTTAATATCTCTGGTCTGGTGGCAGTATAACTATCTTATAATCTGGACAGAAGAGCCAAGCTAGTAAATCGGTGCCAGCTTTTCTCAGGTGTGTGTGTGTGTGTGTGTGTGTGTGTGTGTGTGTGTGTGTGTGTGTGTGTGTAAATCATACCTCAAAGTGTGTGTGTCTGCTACTTGGAGTAGGGACACAAAGCACTGGCTTTACAGAGAGAGTGATGAACTTGGCTTGGACACTCAGTTGAGGACTTAACTTTACAGCTGTGCCAGTGGGGAGCCTGGGGAGAGACAGAGAGATAAACCCACCCTAGGCTGAGTGTGCTCCCTGTGTACCCTTAAGGGAAATTTTGCTTGATGCAGAGAGCTGCATCTGGAAATACTGTTTATGCATTTTTGTTCCAAGTGAAAATCTGTCTCCAGTGTCAGTTGTTAACATCATTAATGTTAGGAGACTAAAATTAGTAACCTGGAAAATGACAAATGCAGAATTACAATGCAATAATTATATTTGTGAAACAGGACAGAACAAGGCAATCTAGAAATATTGGACTTGTTTAGACTTTGTTAAACTTGTAGGGGACTCTAAAGCATATGCCCTACAGTGTGATGTTCGGAAAAATACTCAGGAGAGGAGAAGAGGAGCGAGAGAGTTAACTCTAACTAAAATAATTTTTTTCCTTAACAGTATGACTTAATTGGTGCATGATTTTTTCTTAATGTCATAAAGTTGTTTTCAGTTATTTTTAAGTGTAATGGGGATACTAATGTAAATAGTTGCTTCTGTTTTTTTTTGTTTTGTTTCTTTTGTTTTCTCTTTCTACTTGTTTAGTTTTAAGAAATGTAGGCACTGCAATGTAAGAAAAGGGGTGGATCTGGTTTAAAGAGCATGACAAAAGAAAAATTAGTGTGCTTTTTCTCATTCTTGTATAGGGGAATGACTGTGTTAGCTATATATATTAACAAGCTTTAACAGAAAGCCAGTAAATGAATTGAATATTATAATGTTTTGTTCTAGTAAGCAGTCCTGCATCTGGTTCTTATGTGACTAGAAGACAATCTGATTAAGAGGAAATGACTTGGAGAAAATGTTTTCTGAAAGCATTCAAATGTTTCCCAGCTGTGAGTGATAAAAATATAAGGCAAAAGCAGACAGCACTTCATAGAATTACAGGCTCTACCATGCACCCTAGCATGGATAAGCTTTCTTTTTGTTTAGCTCGATTTTGTGTGTGTGGCTGTCAGTTTGGAACTTAGGTTCCTATTAAGGGACTAAAACTTCAGTACTTGAAGATGTACATAGTTTTGTGTATTATTATTATTAAGTTAGTAGGTTTTAGGGGGTATTTGGTGTGTGTGTGTGTGTACTTTTATTTGAGGGTTTTCAATAAAACAAAGAGTTCTTCTGCCAAACAGTGCATGCATGTAACAGAAAAGCTGGAACTAGACACTTAAGAAAAAAACTGTTATACATAAAAGGTGAGAATAATAATCCCTCACGAATATGATTCTTTCTGTAATGTCTTTAAACGTTAATGGTCTCACAGATAAATCCAAAAATGAAAGAGGTGAACTATATTTAAAATGTAGAGTGCACATAGTTATGCTACAGGAGACACACTTTGAAAGAACTGAACATGTGAATTTGATAAAGAAAGGTTTTCAGGATGGTTATTCAGCAGAATACCTAGGGAAAATGAAGAGATGAATACTTACTGTATATTAATTGCAGGAAGAGCCTCAGTAGTGATAGAAGAGGAAAAAAAGACAATAATGGTAGATTTGTAGTACTAAGGGGCTAATGGAAAGAGGAGGATTTACATTCCACCAAAACTGCTATAATAGAACTAAAGAAAATTCTGGGAGAAACAATCAGCTTTCAGTAAGGAATATTACTTATAGGTGATGACTAGAATTTGATTTGCAGCAGTGAAGATGTGTCTGGGGGGCCCAGAAAGTGAAATATAATAAAGCAGGGTAGATTTTTAAGGAAATTTATGAAAATATTTGCCATGGAAGATGTGAATTCAGTGCTACTTATTCTGAGTGAATTTACATATTATTCTCCAAGATAAAAAACTGGGCTAGGTTAGACAAAATTTACATTTCACAGGAACATGTGCATTTAATTGAAGATCTTGATACACAACCAATAACTATTTCAGATCATGTGCAAATAATAGCTAAAATAAAATATAGGGTAATGAAATAAAAATGAGACACTGTTGAACAGAGAGAAATTTAAGGAATGGGTAGTGGAAATTATTCAGGTGTTATTAGAGAAAATAAAAACTTCTGAATATATAGCTAGGGAGAGGGATAAATTTAAAATGGAATTTAAACTAGGGTGGAAATAAAAGAAAGGGAGATATGGTTAGGAAGTAATAAGAATTATTTAGAGGGACTGACAAATATTTAAATATTCCAAAATTGGAGGAATCTCACAGAACAAGAAGAGGTGCAACTACAGAATGCTGAACAGAAAATAAGGGACTACCTTGATAATATGCATGAGTTTAGAAAGATTGCTGTTAAGCAACTGTGTTTTGATAATAACTCTAGAGCACAAAACCGTTTAGCACAATGACCCAGACAACGAAAAGTAGAAAGGACTGCCACCAAACTTAGGGAACTATTACAAAGAAGATAAGAAGGGGTCCAGTAGAAGTCTTAAAATAATTTTGGATACTCTATGAAAGTCTGTATAAAGCAGAGAAATATGGAAATCAAGAAAAGGTACAAATGGAAATGTTTATGGAAGAATTAGATATGCCAAGGCTAGAGGGAGAGAATGCTCAATTATTAACAGTTAGGATAGGAGGAAATGAGATAAAAATGGTGATGTATAACCAATCTACAAGAAAGTCCCCAGGATTAGATGGTATTCCTGTGAAAATTTGGAAGGAGTAAAAACTGATGAAGATCTGGAAGGTTTTGTTTAACAGTATTTTAAGAGAAAGAGACGTACCAACATCCTGGAAGAAATTGGTAGTAGCTGTACTTCCTAAAGAGGATGAAGATCCATCAGATCCAGCTTCATATATGCCTATTTCAATACTAAATTATAATTATAAAACATTTATGTCTATAATGGCTAAAAGAATGGCAAAGGTGATGCCAAAACTGATAGATATGGATCAATGTAGTTCTGTGGAGGGGAGGCAAACATTTGACAATATAAACAGAAAAGTGATAATCCAGAGGGAAGCAGAATGTAAGAAAACACCACTGTTGCTGGTGGGTCTTGATGTAGAGAAAGTATTTGACAGACTAAGCTGGGATTTTATGAGCAGAGCAATGGAAGCATTTGCATTCCCTGATAAAATTATAAGGTTGATTAGGAGGATATATGAAGGATTGGAGGTGAAAATTAAAGTTGGTGGGATCATCACTGATAATCTCTGCTTGAGCAGAAGAACCAGGCTGGGGTGTCCTCTTTCCCCTTTGTTATTTGCATTATATTTAGAACCATTGGCAAAGAAAATATGGGACTCAGAAATTCAAGGATATAATTGGTATGGTAGTCAAGAAAAGCTGACTGTATTTGCTGATGACATTATTTTATACTTGGCAAAACCAGAAAGAGATATCACAGTGTTGTGGAACATTTTGAGACAGTTTTAAACCTTTTCAGGATACAAAATGAATGAAGCAAAAACAAAAGCAATAGAGGCAAATTATGTACCCACATACAAAACTGGCTCAGCAATATCCATATTTATGGGGACATGATAAAATGAAGTATTTAGGAGGAGTATGGATTAAAATGATTCTGGTGTGTCAGCTAAGGACACATGGGAAGAGACTAAACAAAAGATAATACAAAAACTTTGTTATATGGATATTGATAGTAAGATAAAGGCAGTTAAAATGTTTTTAGTGCCTTTAGTCTTATACAAAGGTCAGGCATATTTTTATCAACCAGAGAAGAAGTTGTGGATAGCAATTAATAAAGACCTGAAGGATTTTATCTGGGAGGGGAGGACAGCAAGAGTCAAGTGGGATAGGCTTATTCTTCCAATTGGATTGGGATTACCCGAGTTGGAGGGATATTTCAGGGCAACACAGTTAAGGCTCCTATACATAGCACAAGCAGAAAACTATAATTCAAAGTGGAAAGAGATGATGATGAATCAGGTAGAAGCTCAAATAACAGGGAGAGACTAGAATTTTGGATGCAGACCTTTAAGGAGAACAACAATAATCATACAGGATATTATTTTCATAAAGTAGCAGAAGGTCTTCTAAGAACTAAGCCAACATGGGAATGGAGAAAGGAGATTCTACCCACAGGGATGACTAAAATTAGAGATACATATGATATGCAAGAGGGGATGGGAATGTATTGGAGAAAAACTAACAAAGGAACCAAGGTACCGGAAGCGAATAACTAGAGAGGGAAAGGTAATAGAATGGGAAGATGCCAGGAATATATCTGGACTGCAGGCTAAAGATTGTCTTTCTTATCAAGGATCAATATCATATATAGGCAAAGAGAAAGAAATGGGGGGCCCTAAATGAAAGACCAGCACTGGCAGAGGTTTTTGTAGAATCTAGAACAGAAGTTGCCAATCAGAAAGGAATAATTAGTAGACCATATAAAATATTGCTTGATAATTATAAGAATCAATCAAAGGAGGTTAGGAAGGACTGGGAAGAGTGATTAGATAAACAATTCACAAAGAAACAATGGGGGATATATGTATATCTTCCAAATATGCAAGAAAATGTAGAAAATTTCAGATCTATGCCTGGAAGTGCTTACATAGGTATTTTTATAACCCAAGCAGACTTCAAAGAATTTTTCCTCGGGTAGAGAGCAAATGTTGGAGGTGTGATGGAGCAGAAAGAGGTAACTGGGATCATATTTTCTGGGAGTGTAATGAGTTGGTAGACTTTAAAGAATCCCTTTTTGAAATGTTTTATCATTATCCTCACTACATCTAGTATTGGTGGTTCTATTTGCACTTTCTCTTTACCTCATATCACTTCTAATATATCCTTATCTGATACATTCATTCTTTTCTATTAACATTTTTACCCACTTTCCCCTATATCTATCTCCATAGTTTTTGCCATGTAAGAGAACCCTACTGCTTCAGCATATTCCACGCATATCCAGCACTCCAAGGCCTCCTGGCAATTCTGGGTTTTCCATTCCCCCATATAAAATCTCTTATCCAGTTTCAGATTCTATCCATCTTTCCACCGTTTCATTTCCCAGATTTTGACATATTCCTGATCTCCCATATTCACCCACAAAGCTTTCATATTTCCTTTGTTTATTTTATATCTTGTGATCCCTCTAAACTCTGCCATAATGTATAATACCTATTTTACATCATTTTCTGGGTTAGTAAGTGTAATGATGACATTGTCCACATATAATGCTGTTTTTAGTTTTACTTGATACCACCTATATCCATCTATGTCTTTCTGCCTTCTTATCACCAGCTGTGGTTCTAGGTGTAATTCAAACAACAAAGGAGCAATGGGCAACCTTGCCTCATTCCCCTTAGTATTCTTAATGGTTCTGAGAGTCTCTCTGATGTCTTCTTCTGAGCTGTAGCTCCCTTGTAAATCCTATCCAGTATCTTTATAGACTGCTTTGGTGTTCCTACCTTCTACAGGACTTGGTGCAGGCATTCCCATTCCACCCTATGCAATGCTTTCTCCTCATCCAATAAGATAAATTCTGTTCTATTCCCCATTCTCTTTGCATCTTATGTAATCATCAGTGATCTAAGGATATTATCTGGGCTTTTCTCAACTTTATGAAGCCACCTTAATCTGAATCTATTATTTATGATAAAAAATCAAGATTAGTATGTTGTTCATCCAAATGTTTAAGTCTTTGAAAACTAAGGTTTTATTACACTGAATAACTTCCATTGCATATTTGTTATTGTGGAAGATGGGTCTATATTGTATGTTCGAAGAGACTTTTCTTTGAACATATACTCATCAACCCCTAAAGAGCAAACAGCGCAAATGGCCACATCTGCAAATTTTTGCTCGGGAAAAAATTCACAGGGCCGTACACAAAAACACAAACTTCAAAACCATAATCAACTGGGGACTTTGCCCCCTACACCCCCCTAACTAAATATATCAACTCCGAGATCACTCTATGTTGGGGAAAAGGGCAATTCCCAATACGACCAACTGAAATTTTTCCTGAGGAAAAAAATTTGTGGATGTGGTTGTTCACGCTTTAGAGAGTTTTCTCTTTAGGGGTTGATGATTATATATTCAAAGAAAAGTCTCTTCGAACTTATAATATAGACCCATGGAAGATATGTAATAAATTAATTATGTCTGCCTATTTCCTATTTGCCTGTCTAGTCAGAAATTTGTTGAATTTCTTGGAAACATACTTGACTATGTTCAGGCATAGCTATCAAGCCTAGTTTTGACATTAGCTACATAATTCCTAATATGCATTGTGTAGGTACCAATGAATCCCCAGTAGAGAGAAACAGGAATGATTAGCCCTAGCATGGTTCTCTGGGCAATTCTGCAGTTGACATAAAGCATGCTAACCACTCACCATGTTGTTTCTCTTACTTTTCTATGTTGTATTGTAGAATCATTAATGAATACAGAAAATGATAAATAGGTTGATTAGGTTATTTAATAACTTAGATATTATAATATTATGGCCAGCCTTACCAAATGCCCTGGAAAGAGCTAAACTGAGCTCATCAACTCTCTTATAATACTGGTACAGAACATCTAGTTGCATGCTATCTATGTTTTTACATTATAAAGAACTATAATCATTGCTGAAAACGCTGTTATGTAATGCTGTCCACCAGGAAATTTAGTCTCTGCATCTGTTTTGAACATAGCTAAACAGAGTTATGGGCTTGTAACTGTTAAAATTCATTTCATTTCATTTCCTTTCCTTTGCAAAGAGGTGCACATAATGATTCGATAATCTATGACTTAGGTTCATAGGTTCATAGGTTCATACTAGGCTATCTGCCCGAGGGCATTTACAAGCCTAGCCCATCGTTTTGTGGCTTACGCCACCCCTTTAGTATGGGGAACTATACCCATTATTTTGCTGTGCCTCTGTCGAGCAGTGACACTGAGGTAATCCCTGGGGTATATCTGCGATCTCCCATCCATTGGTCAAGATTTCTCTTGAACAAGGCCAGCGAGGTGCTCTGCCTCACATGTACCGGGATTTTGTTCCACAGCATAGGGAGTCTTTGGGTGATGAATCTATCCCTCCAGCACGTCCTATTAATAGCCGTGTCAAGGTTTAAGTCTCCCACCCTTGTGGCTCTGATGGATCTAGATTTTTTGAGGTGAAGCATATTTATCAAATCTGGGTTTGACATGGCCTTGTATGTTAGGCAAAGGTCACCTCTGAGCAAGCGGTAAGCGACTGAATAGAGCTGGAGTTCTTTCAGTCGGGCAGCATAGGACAGATTTTTGAGACCCTTTATCCTTTTGGTGAGGAACTTTTGTGGCCTCTCCAGCTGCTGCAAGTGTCGGGTCAGATACATTCCGAATGGGGCATTGTACTCAATCATTGGTCTGATGCGTGATGAGTAAAGGGAGACTATGACCTCCCTTGATCTAGATGAGAATCCCTTCATGATAAGGTGGGCAATGTAGAAGGTCTTCCTAACTACTTTAGCTACATGGGTGTCGAATGACAGACTACTATCAACCTGGGTCCCCAGGTCCCTGATAACTTCTTCTGTGCTCAGTGGATTGCCACCTATTTGGTAGCTAGGGGTAACCTTGTTTTTCCCGAAGGGTATGACTATGCATTTTTTGGCATTTAACTTTAGGCCGTGGCTCTGGCACCAGTTATCCGCTTCTGTGAGACCCTTCTGAAGGATATCTGTGTCAGATGTGTTTTCTACTATGGCCAGTTTGCAGTCATCTGCAAACTTTGTCAGCCATAACCCTCCTGTGTTTGCTTGTACTTCGGAAAAGTAGATGCCAAACAAGAGTGGGCCCAGGACTGAGCCCTGTGGGACACCACTTGTGACAGGCTTTGAGTCTGACATGGCGCCAGCAACTCTGACCCTGTGGGTTCTGTCACTCAGCCAGTTTGCAACCCATCTTGTGATGTATGGGTTGACATTTAAGCTGATGAGTTTTTCAATGATACCCGAGTGGGGTATTGTATCGAACGCCTTAGCCAGATCGAGGTAGGCTGTATGGACTGCCTTTCCCTCATCAATGGCTTTGGTGACTGTTTCAAAAGTCAACCAAGTTTAAAAGGCATGATCTGCCTTTGACAAAGCCAAACTGGGTTGGATCCAAAGTCTGCAAATTCCCTATGTCTTTATTTATGAGGTCCATTATGATCCTCTCCATGGCTTTGCAGATAAGGCTTGTCAAGCTAATGGGCGGTAATTTCCAGGGTCGGTGGAGGCACCGCCTTTGTGAAGTGGTACCACAGTTGCAGTGCCACTCCTGGAGTGCATCCAGAGGTAAGACTTTGATTAAACAGCTGTCCTAGCTGTGGGTTTAATTCCTCATTGAGTTCATGGAGCACACAGCCGGGGACACCATCAGGTCCCATGGATGCTGTGTTTTTTGCTTTGGAGAGAGCAGTTCTCACTTGGGCGCTGGAGATGTTTGGGGGGCTGCAATCGTTTGGTATAGATATCTCTCCTTTTGATCTGTTTTAAAACTGTGACTCAGAATTGCAACAAGGAGAACCTACTTGGCATTGACTACTTACAAGAGCATCAAATTTGTAATGTAAATATGGTCTGGATTGCTTTGCTTTTTAAATTGCTTAATGATATTGGATAATTGTTCTTCTGTAAAGCATGGTGATATGCCAATCCTCAGACTCTGCCTTCATCTTTGCATTATGCTTTCATGCATGCATGCATGCATTAACATTTCTGGGGTCCAAAAATGAATATTTCTTCCTAAAAATCAGAAAATCAAGATCACAGGATTCTAAATGTGTGCATTGACAAAATAAATGTTTTTGCAAGGATGCGAGTCCATTGCACCACTGATGTGGGGGCTAACACTCCATAGCTCCTTCTAAATTATATGATTAACTCTGAGAGTACCATATGAGACAGAAGACAATACTAGGATTTTAACAAAATGTGTGCATTTTTCCTTCTGTTATATAAGACATTTAGACTGGGACAAAAAAAAAACATTTTTGAAGCACGCTGCTCAAACTATCCTATTCAAGTATTATAATAATCTATCCCACATTTCTAATAATGAGAAAGTAGGTCTGAAACATACATGTTAATGCACCCAGTATAACTGATTGCAGTTATCCTTTTCCTAAGTGCTTTTCCCAGTATGTCTACTGACCATCAGTCTTCCCTCATTAACTTAGCCCATTCATCTCCCATCCTACATATTGCTCAGCGAGGTCAAAAGATGGCTAGAGTGGCCACTGTACAGATAGTCATAGCAGTGATTTGTACCCTCACCAGCATCCCAGTAATGAGAACATATTTGTTATGGCCCTAACTCCACCTGCTACTTGTTGATGTGAGCACCTGTATTAATGTGGGGGCATCTTATACCCTCCTCCTGTTAATGCATCCTCCCACATACATGTCTATGAGGGCTTATATCACGGTGTCATGCAACCCTGCTTATTTGTGAGCAATCAGCTGTCTTGAACTACCACTTCCCTTCCCAATGATAGATAATCAACTCCCTCTCATCTTCCTCTGTGCAGATCTTCTGCTGAAGCCATGAGCCAACCTCAGATCATCTGGGTAATAGTCAGGGCATCTTTTCCTCTATAATATAGAACCAGGCTGTAACAATTATCCTAGTTTGTAATGTATTTTTAGTTGCCTCCCTTCTTTCTTTAACGGGACTTTAATTTCTTTGTTTAGCACTTTATATAGTTTATTTTGTTAGTACTGAAGAAAGCTTAGCAATATTTAAATTAAACAAGAGTGCTTAATAGGTTAATAAACAGTATTTTTTGTCAAGCCAAATAGTTGATGAGCAACATTTCCTTATCTTTTTATTTTTTTTTTAATTTCAAGTTAGTTTTGTTGAAAAAATATGGATTTGTAATGTATTTTTATTTTTAATTGGAAACATAAAATCATTGCCTGACTTCACCAGGTTGGTCCTTTAAGTTACATTAAACATTGTTTTTAGTTTTAATGTAATATAATGCTTCCTCTCATATATGTCTGTAATACAAATGTAGTGTGATATGCATTTTTTCTTCATCTACAAGAAAACTATATACAATGTCCATAACAACATACATGCAAAAAGGAAAAACATTTAGTATTTTTCTAACAAGTTAAGCAGTTTCTTTCAAGCAATTAACTGATTAGTTATATTATTTGTTCTCATTTTCATGGTAGAAATTTCAGTGTTACATAATGATTTGGTTAAATGGATATATTCAGAATTAAATAAGAGCAGACTTAGATTTCCAATTCTTCGTGACAACTTTCCTTGCTATAGATAAAATTGACCATAATAGAGCTATTTGGTTTTTAGGTATGACTTCTGGAACTGGTACATTAAATAGTATAAGAGAGTCAGAACCAATACAATTATCAGTCAACAGAGCTTTACAAAAATATCTAAAATCTGCCCAACAGGAAGATACTCTTCTACAACCAATAATCATACGAAACCGGTCAGCATCAAGTGATTCACATCTCCAACATTTTATGTTGTCTTTTTTTATACATTATTGCCATTTTATGTGGTGTTAAGAAGTATCTTTGTAAGAACTTTCATCTATATATTCCCCAACAGGGAAAAGATGTGGATTTTCCTGCTGATTTCAAACAAGTTTTTTTTTATTATTTATAGTAAATTCTTCTTTATTCATTCTAGTTGGAAAAATTCAAAAAACATATATCTGTAGAGCTAAAATCACTTCTAATCATTTTATATATTTTGGATATCAATGAGGTGCTCTTAAAGGATCAATTATTAATGATCGAGATGAAATCTAAGATTTTAGGTGGATTTGTATTATGTGTTTCTAGTGTTAATATAACATAATACGTGTAGCATTGATGCTAATGCTCAAGTCTTCTAGGTCAAGCTACATTTCTGTTATGATGCTTTTATCAGCTTTGACCTTAAGCAGTCCTACCTCCCAAAGTAATTTCTTATTCTTATAATTTCTGTTCCTGCTACAGGTAAATCGACTTCATCATTAGATTACATTCCCCTGAGAATCCGTGCTCTTAAGTATAAAAACACTGTCTTCCTAATAGTTCATGACAACACTCCAATACAAGCTGGACTAAGATGCCTGCCACCCTTAGCATGGATATGTGGCTTAGCCAAGAAATTTCTCAGTTATTAGTGTGTATAGTTTCTCCTATGACTAAACTTTTCCATGTGGGCATTTACTGCCCAGATGACTTGCTTTAATGTGTTTTGGATAACTTGGCAATACTGATTCAGATGTTGTTATGCCTTTTCCTATGATACAGGAAATGAGATTTGTTAAAGCCTTCTAAATTCCCTTGTTGTTATTTCCTTGATATTATTATTTATGCTATCTGTATTTTTGAGTAATGAGTTGCATATAAATCTGGTAGTGCCCTTAAAGCTTAGCAGTAACTTTATTTCTAGCTAGCAGTTTATGTTTTACTATGTCAAAACCTTTTATTTGCCTTATCAGATTAATGTGTTTTTATTGTCATTGTCGTTTAATGATGACGCTCCATTTCTTTATCCTCTTTCTTCTCTGTGGCAGTCATTAAAAGAGACTGATTTACCTACTCTTTTTTAAGTCACATGTTCCTCCTCTATTTTGCCCTTTCTATACTGTTTATAAAACATGCTTCCTATATTTTTGAGATGCATGTTTTTTGGTTGGATAGCCCATGTTTGCTTTCCCACTATTGCTTTTCTTTTTATGATTAAATACTTGCTAGTAAGGTGGATCTGAGACACTACGATAAAGTAAGTGTGACTTAGTGTGATTGTGATGTAGAAGAAAGATCTGGCAACTTGCTTCCTTCCCCTCCCTTTGTCTTGAAAACTCCAGATAGTGGTGACTGTCCATGGGGTTACTGAAGAAGGCTTCAGTATGAGAGGGAATTAGCATCCACCTCTGTCCCTTCATCAGCAACCTTTAATTTATGAATAGTATTTCTCCTACATTTGTTTCCTTGGTATTCTATTGACATTAGCTTCAGCTTTTCTTTCACAGTGACATTGTCTAGTTCTGATAAACATTTTCCTGTATGATACATATTTTCACCTTCTTTTTCACTTTTTATGTTAGGAAAAAACCACGCTGAAGTCCAAAAAGATAAGTGCTTTCTTTTACTTAAAATCAGCAAACTTCTTCGGACAAGGATTAACAAGTTATTACAAAGCTTAAATAGACAAACTAAATGACATCACCACCTATTACAAAAAGACCAACTTCCGTTTAAAGGGCTATAAACAAAAAAATAAAAACAAAATAAAAATACAAATACCATTACATAAAACATTTCCAAGGGACCTATACATAGTAAAAAAATATAAAAAATGTGTATAAACACAAATATAAATAAGTATATGTGTATAAGCGTATACAAATAATTATTATTACCTATTAAGAGCCCTCATTTTTAGAATGCTTCTGATAGAAACAAAATCATTAAGGCCTGGGATTAATTCTTTCTCATCTAACTTCAACGACATTAGTCCACCCCTAACTTTGTCATCAATCTAAAAATTTACAACAAAAAAATCATTCTGCCATATTATGGGCCTTTAGTGAGTTGTACTACCATTACAACTTGCCAGTGCACATCCAAGCAGTTATAGTGCTGCTTATGGATGGCACAGTGGTGCAGCAGTTAACATTGTTACCTCACAGCAAGAGGTTCTCTGGTTCAGTTCTCAGCTGGGGTGCCTTCTGTGCAGTCTACATGTCCTCCCTGCATTCACATGTGTTTCCTCCCACATTCCAAAGGTATGCATCTGGAATGTTTCTCCCCAGGCCTCCATTGAAAATGGGCTCTGTCCCAGTCGGACTTTCCATGTAAACACGTTAAATAAATATTTTATATCATCATCAGCATTACAGAGGTAACATGATAAAACACGATGTGTGCATGTATATGTTTGTAAAAGATATACCTTTGCACATCAGAGAAGTTAAAATGCTTTGAGATGTGGGGCTAACTCACATTTACAGCACTACCACTACAAACCTGATAGAATCCTAAACTATGCCTCCATGAGAGCACAGTGCACTTTCTCCTGCACCTCTGTAATTGCAGTGGGTTACATGTTCTCCAGACAACCTTGGTACATAGTGTAGCTATCTGTGACCTGAATCAGTACTGTTTTTCATACTCTTTAGTTCATTTACATACATAACAAGCATCAGATGACTACTTGGTGGTCAGTGATATATTGCTTTTGTAGTCATATTGAGCCAATGTTTCTGAATCAAGAGGTGTGCATTTCCATGTATTTCACTGCACACAGACCTGTAACAGTGTAGACCATGAGGCATATTCCAAAATAATGGTGTAGCACTGTGGACAGTGTTGAAACTGGCAGATAGATGACTCCGAATTATATAATATGGAGAATACCTAAGTACTGTGATTAGTATGACAGTGAATGCAGTCCACCTAAGAAGGAAAAATATAGTAGAGGCATCCTGATTAAGGAGTAAACCACCCACATTAATTATAAGTTGTGAGGCAACTGAAAGAACTGATGTACAAATAAACACAGTAGACAAAATGGTTATATTTTTATTTAATTTTGCATATATATAATATAGTGGAACAACTGCAATAAATAGACAATAATATATTTGCATGCAATGCCATAACATAAACAAAGTAGCAAGCATAGCAGCCTATGAATGTACATGTAAATATGAATGCAGGTAGTGCCTACTTTGCTGAAGGTGGGAATCTGCTCTGGAGAAGTAAAAAAAAAAAAATATATATATATATATATATATATATATATATATATATATATAGGACCCTATCAGAAGCTGGAGTTTTCAGAAACTCGAAATTCATATAGTCGAGATGTTATTGAGTTTCTAAAAACTGGAAGCTTTTGAATGGAGTTACCTTTTTCTCCACTGTTGTGCAATATCAGAGTTGATATATAAATATATATATATATATATATATATATAACTAAGAAGTGAACTTCGTGACAATAAAAGCATTCAATAAAATAGTAAATAACACCAACAACTCTTGTAGAACTTTAGCGCTTTCGTCTTATTTATTATCAAGACTTCTTCAGAAAGACATTTTTCATAAGTATGAGCTAGTAGGTTAGTTCTACAAGAGTTGTTGGTGTTATTTACTATTTTATTGAATGCTTTTATTGTCACGAAGTTCACTTCTTAGTTAAAAATTTCTTCTCTTCGTTCAATTGTTTTGAGTGTGGTTAATTTTAGTTTTATATATATATATATATATATATATATATATATATATATATATACACACACACACATACATACATCTACATGCATATGGTGATGTGGTAGACACTAGTGATCTAAAAATATTAAAAGAGTGGGACACGTATGGGCAAATATATGCAATGCATACACCCCTAGGAATGGGCAAGATAGGAAACTGGAAAAGGGAATCGGAAGCAGAAAGAACACATGTCAGAAGGAAAAGGCTGTTCAGGCTGTTTTTGGTGAAAGCAGAGCTAATATGAGGTGTAGGTAAATGGGACAGGGTAAGTGTATGACAAGAATATAAAACAGAGGATGCAGTCAGACAGCCATAACACTGGGAGACCGCACCAAAGCCTCTAGTCAAACTTGGGTCATCTGGGGAATAGTGAGTACTTTATTCCTGTAAGCCATGGAAATGACTTATAATTATCATTACTAAATGTATGTGCTCTGCGAAAAGACATGTATATTTATTCATGTACTAGTATATGCTTCAGTACCTTTTTAAAATGTTTGAACAGTAGCTTACATTGATAGTAGTTTAGAAATCTGGAATAAGGAAGTCCACTTTCTCACACTTAATGCACAACATAATTTTAATACACATTAGTAAGAAAAGTAACTATACCACCTTTTGTTATGGGGCTACAAATGACAAGTTTGTCCTTGTTGTCCAGCTTATGTCATGTAGGGACAGTATAGTCTCTGTGAAAGATGAGAAAATATTCTGGGATTGGATTTTGTCAACTACTACAGCCTCATAACATAGATTTCTGCATTTATCTTTGCATTTTTTGTTGGAAAGTAGAAATGTGTTTAATTCTATAACACGAATCAAGTTTATGGATCACTTTTGTTAATGCCATAATGTCTTGGCATAAAAGGTATTGAAGATTTAGAAGCTACAGGTCATATACGGATGTATATTGTAAGGCTAATGAGCTAGCTTTAGTGGTTTACATGTTGTGTGGTATGCACTTATCTCCAGAAAAATCAACTGAAATACAGAGATTGTGGAGGTTAAACTATATCTCATGTGCCTCTGTTACTTTTTAAGTATCTTGGCATGATTTGTTAGAGTAATGAGGATATATAAGAAATGAAGAATGTTATCTGCAGTACTGAAAAATAAATTGCTGTTAAAAATGTCTGTCTTTGGAACTACAAAAATATAATTTACAGCAGAAAAATGGCTCATTTGTAGCCTCCAAGGAATTCCTTTGCTTCAATGAAAGTTGGCTGGAAACTGAAAGCTCTGGGTCCAGAAATTTGATTTATTTCTCACTGCAAGTGGATTAACAGAGAAACCTTAAAAGCTTCAGTGTACTATGTTACTGCCAAAGAAGCCATACAGTATTTAACTTTTTTACTTTTCTTGAACAAGAGGAAGGCAAGATAGCAGCACTTGGTGAAAAAAAAAACAGTAATTATTGTCATCCTAGAAAGAACTTGCCATTTTTCCAATATTTGTTCATTAAAAGAGAACAAGAGCCTACAGAGACTGCAATTGCTTACATTACTGATCTAAAGAATAGAGCTAAACAGTGTGAATTTGTTGAGCTGCATGATTCACTAATACAAATCATCTGTGGTATAAGAAATTACTCAAGAGGCAGAACATTACATAAATAGACTTGACTTTATGTAAAGTTTTGACTACATGAAATTACTGCTGCGCAGTAAAAAGAATTATCTCATAAAATGGAGGTGTATAAAATAAAATGTGAGTGAAAGAGTAAGACAGAAATGAGAAATAAGGGTAGTGTGTGCTGCACAACTAAAGTATATGAAAAAGAGAGTTGTGGTAATGCACTGCAACAAATATGGAGTCCATAAAACTGTTAGTGCAACTGAAATGCAAGTTTACAGTAGGTTCTGCTATAAGCATAAACCAGTAACAGTTATCTTGCATATAATTAATCTCGCAAAATATGTGCTAGATGTCTAAACAGAAGTATTCAAAATAATTTGCATGTTGTTGATTTGATATACGAAAATGAGCTGTTTAATAGTATGATAGGCATACCTGAGATTATATCATTCCATGGCATCTGAAACAATGGCAGGTGTGTAAAGCAGACTGCAGGCAAGAGATACAATACATTACAGGCATAGTGGCAGAAAATGCGCTTAAAATGTTTTGACTGGAAAAATAATAAAAACAAAGCTATGTATACATCATATCCTAGTCTGACTCCAGGGACACCATTTGGTTAAAAACTGTACAATCTAAGAAAACAATCTTCTTTTACAAATAAAAATGCACTGAAGGCAACAGAGGTTCACCAAACTTTAGTGTAACCACTTTTATTCAACGTTTTCATCAGACTTTTTCAGAAATACAAATCACTTTCTAAAATAAATATATATATATATATATATATATATATATATATACTAAAACCACACCTTAATGAACAATTAATCAATTAACTCATTAAAAAAGCTGTTTAGTTTTAAAACCACACTTGAAAGCTTAAATATAAAAATTAGATAACCAGTTTTCTTTAATAAAAAACATTTAATGTTGACCATCTCATTTCAACCAAGGGGATGATCTGCCCCCAGTTTTAATTGCTATAATGTTTCTCTTCTTTCAACTCTGTTTTTTAAGTTTCCTCCCTGAGTTTGGTGGCCCTCTATTGCCTTCAGTGTATTTTTGATATTTAGTTTTTTACAGACTGATAGCTGGAATTATTCTGGTTCTTTTACAAATACTTGCACTTAAAAGGTTAAGTCTCCTAATATTTTGAGCTGTTTCACTTTTGAAAAGCTAGAAGTGGTAAAATGAAATCAATGTAAAAGCAACATTTGCATGTATAGGGAATCAATCACATTGCTGCAGAGGCATCTCATATAATATAGAAAGCTCCCAAAAATGTACTAGACCCTTTCAGAGTTAAAGCAGAATAGGTACTAAAACAATTGTTGTGGCTAGATGTT
Source organism: Protopterus annectens (assembly GCF_019279795.1). Classification (NCBI taxonomy): domain Eukaryota; kingdom Metazoa; phylum Chordata; order Ceratodontiformes; family Protopteridae; genus Protopterus; species Protopterus annectens. Next base: position 899,261,540 of record NC_056727.1, on the reverse strand, counting down.
ATTAAGCAATTAAAGGCACTAGAATTGTCATTGCTGGAAAGAAATAATTCACCTTTACAATGATGTACAAGGTCTGAATAAAGCAATTAAAATACAGAATTATTCATTTTGCATTGTTGAAGATGTAGTCTCCTGACTGCTAAATGATAAATTCAGTAGCTGAGAGCCAGTTTTTTTCCCAATAAACATCTTTATTATATTATCACATATAACATAGACAATCTCAAATTTATATAAATGAAAAACAAACAACATTGACAATACTTTAGTTGCAAACATGATACATCACAGAGACCATTGAAACAACTGTAGTTGCAAACATTATACATCACTTATAATCTATCCAGTCATTGTCAGTTAAGCATTATATGGCTCAATCATATCCTGCATCTTAAAAACATTGTTCCTTCTCTGCATATATTGTTCCCACAATTCCCATTGTTCCTATGTAGTTTGCTCATTCCCTTTTCTAAAGGTCCCAATTCCATTTGTTTAATCTCTGTTACTATATTCACTACTTCTAGTAAAGTTGGTCTAGACTTTGATTTCCATTTTCTAGTAATAGATTTTTTGGCAGCTACCATATTTAGACTCAGCAAGGCTTTATGATGTCTAGGCAATTCCAATTCTGCATCATAGCTCAAAAAATCACCTCCCCAGTCTATCCAATCTGCTCACCCAGCATCTCTGACAGAGTGGTTCACAGGAAATCTCTAAAGTCTGCCAGCTCATTACACTCGTAAAAAATATGTTCCCAGCCACCTCTTACTTGCCTGTTACACCTCCAACAATCCACCTGAGGAAAAATTCTTTGGAGTCTACTTGGGGTATAAAAATACTTATATAAACACTTCCAGGCAAAGATTCTAAGTCTTCTAGACTTCATCTCTTCCTATCCTAACTGTTAGTAGTTAAGCCTCATTTACCTCTAACCTTGGCTTATTCAATTCTTTCATAAACATTTCCATTTGTACCTTTTTTTTTGTTTCCACATTTCTTTGTGTTATACAAACTTTCATAAAATTTTCAAAATATTTCAAAACTTCTACAGGATCTCTTGTTATCTTCCTTGTTATAGGCTCCCTAAGCTTGGTGACAACCCTTTCCACTTTCTGTTGCTTGAGTCATTGTGCTAAAAGTTTTTGTGCTCTAGAATTATTATCAAAAAACAGTTGTTTAACAGAAATCCTTCTAAACTCATGCATATTATCAAGGTAATCCCTTGTTTTCTGTTTAGCATTCTGCAGTTGCTCCTTTTCTTGTTCTGAGAGATTCCCCCCTATTTTGCAATACTTTAACATTTGTCAGCCCCTCTAAATAATTCTTGTTACTTCTTAGCCATATCTCCCTTTCCTTTATGTTCACCCTAGTTTTAAACTCCACTCCCTAGCTATATTTTCAGAAGAAATTTCTGTCTTCTCTAGTAGCTCCTTTGTGTTTTTATTTTAGTTATTATTGGCACATAATCTGAAATAGTTATTGTGTATGTTTCAAGACCTTCAATTAAATGCATATGTTCCTGTGAGATATAAATTCATTCTAGCCTAGCCTAGCCTAGTTTTTGTATCTTGGAGAATAATATGTAAATTCACTCCAAACTCCTAGTACTGAATTCACATCTTCCATGCCAAACATTTTCATAAAATTCTTCAAAAATCTACCCTCCTTTGTTATATTTCCCTTCTAGGCCCCCAGACATATCTTCACTATTGCAAACCAAATTCCAGACTCCCCCTATAAGTAATATTCCTTGCTGAAAGCTGATTATTTCTTCCAGAATTTTCTTAAGGGCCATTATAGCAGTTTTAGGTGGAATGTAAATGCTTGCCGGTGTAATCCTCCTCTCTTGCCAGTAGCCCCTTAGCACTATATATCTTCCATTATTATCTTTTTTTTCCTCCTATATTACTATCAGTGCTCCTCTTGCAATTAATATAAGTATTCCTCTTTTCTTTTGTCTCAGATATTCCACTGAATAACCACCCTGAAAACCTTTCTTTATCAAATTCACATGTTCAGTTCTTTCCAGGTGTGTCTCCTGCAGCATAGCTATTTGCAGTCTACATTTTTTAATATAGTTCACTGCTCTTTCTTTTTTATGTTTATCTGTAAGACCATTCAGATTGAAAGACATTACAGAAAGCATAATTTTCTTATATAGCTATTATTACCACCTTTTATATATAACTGCTTTTTGTTAAATGTCTAGTTCCAACTTTTATGTTACATGCATATACTGTTCGGCAGGCTGGTCTTTTATACAGTTGTTTTTGTCATATCTATTTGAGCATATGCTGCATCTTACATAACTTTGTTGTTTTTTGAAAGCCCTCAAACAGGACAAACAAACCCTCCCAAAAGCCTCCTAAAACCTATTAACTTAATAGTAACACACAAAACTATGTACATCTTCAAATATTAAAGTTTTTGCTTCTTAATAAGAAAAAATGTTGTAAGTCGATAGCCACACAGACAGGCTAGAGTTAACCAAAAAGAAAGGTTAGCATGCATGATACAGCCTGTGTTATTAGTAAGTGCTATTGATTTTGTGTATCTTTATAGCTCTTCCAGCTCAGAAAACACTTAAATGCTTTCAGTAAACACTTTCTCCAAGCCATTTCTCTTTATCAAATTGTCTTCTAGTGACATGTAAATTAGACACAGAACTGCTAAGGGTACATTGTTTTCCAAAAAAAAAAAGAAGTATAATATTCAATATTCTTTTTCATTTATGTGCTTTGTAATAATCTTGTTACTGGATAATGCCTAGAGCCTTAACCCAGTCATTTCCCTATGCAAGCATGGGAAAAAGCACACTGATTTTTCTTTTGTCAGACTCATTTAACCAGACCTTTCCTCTCTCCCCCCCACTTTTTTTTACATTGCAGTACCTAAATTTCTTAAAACTGAACATTGAAAAAGAGACAAGAAGAGCAAAAAAACAAACACACAAACAAACAAAAAACAAAACCAAACAAAAGCACCTGTTTATATTAGTATCCCCATTGCATTTCAAAAAAAGACCTGAGAAAACTTTACTTCAAATATAATTGGCTTTGCCTTATCTTTAAAGCCCCCCAGCTGGGAAATCCCTGATTGCTTTCAGAGAACATTATGTCCTAGCCCAAGGGTTCCCAAACTGTGAGCCGCTGAGCCCTGGGGAGCCACGGTCACAGGGTTGCCATGAACTAATAAGCTGCAAAACCTGGGCCGTCAGGTAAGTGAATGCATATATGAGTGTTTGTGTGTGTTGAGTGAATGTGTGCATGAAAGCAAAAGAGTCTGTGTGTGTGAGAGAGATCGGGAGAGTGAGCAATGTGTGAATGAATGCATGAATGAATGAGGAAGTGACTGTGTGTGTGTGTGTGTGTGTGTGTGTGTGTGTGTGTGTGTGTGATCGGGAGAGTGAGCGATGTATGAATGAATGCATGAATGACTGAGGAAGTGACTGTGTGTGTGTGTGTGTGTGTGTGTGTGTGTGTGTGTGTGTGTGTGTGTGTGTGTATGTGTGTGTGTGTGAGATCAGGAGAGTGAGTGATATGTGACTGAATGCCTGAATGAACGAGGAAGTGACTGCATGTGTGTGTGTGTGTGTGTGTGTGTGTGTGTGTGTGTGTGTGTGTGTGTGTGTGTGTGTGTGTGTGTCTGTGTGTGTGTGTGTGTGTGTGTGTGTCTGTGTGTGTGTGTGTGTGAGATCGGGAGATTGAATGATGTGTGAATGAATGCATGAATGAATGAGGAAGTGATTGTGTGTGTGTGTGTGTGTGTGTCTGTGTGTGTGTGTGTGTGTGTCTGAATGTGTGTGAGATCAGGAGAGTGAGTGATGTGTGAATGAATGCATGAATGAATGAGGAAGTGACTGTGTGTGTGTGTGTGTGTTTGTGTGTGTGTGATCGGGAGAGTGAGCGATGTGTGAATGAATGCATGAATGAATGAGTGACTGTGTGTGTGTGTGTGTGTGTGTGTGTGTGTGTGTGTGTGTGTGTGTGTGTGTGTGTGTGTGTGTGTGTGAGATCAGGAGAGTGAGTGATGTGAGAATGAATGCATGAATGAATGAGGAAGTGGCTGTGTGTGTGTATGTGTGAGATTGGGAGAGTGATAGCAAAGTGTGAATGAATGCAGGTATGAGTGAGGAAGTGACTGTGTGTGTGTTTGATCGGGAGAGAGTGATAGTGATGAGTGAGTGAATGCAGGTATGAATGAGGAAGTGACTGTGTGTGTGTGTGTGTGTGTGTGTGTGTGTGTGTGTGTGTGTGTGTGTGTGTGTGTGTGTATGTGTGTGAGATGAATGTCCAGATTTTTGCCTCATATTTTTGGTGTGTTTCTCCTAAAATCTGTACTTTTCTGGCAAATAGTTGAGGACTGAAGTAATTAAATAATGAAAAACATTTGAGTTTAAGACTCCACATCCTTCAGAGAATTCATGCTAATGCAAAACCTATTATTCTAGCAACTTTCTAAGTTTGTAAGAGCAATATTTAAAATCTTTCCCTATTTGTCCCATCATTTTAGGCTTTGTCCAGATTTTTTGAAAATCTGGACAAAGTCTAAAATGATGGGGGGACAGAAAGGGACAGATTTTAAATATTGCTCTTACAAACTTAGAAAGCTGATAGAATAATAGGTTTTGCATTATCATGAATTCTCTGAAGGATATGGTGTCTTAAACTCAAATGTTTGTCATTATTTAATGACTTAAGTCCTCAAGTATTTGCCAGAAAAGTACAGATTTTAGGAGGAACACACCAATAATATAAGGCAAAAAATCTGGACATTCTGTGAAAATCTGTACAGTTGAGAGGTGTGAATCACATACACACACACAGTCACTTCCTCATTCATACCTGCATTCATTCACACACACACACACACACACACACACACACACACACACACACACACACACACACACACACACACACACACACACAGCCACTTATAGGTTCATAGGTTCATAGGTAGGTATTAGACTATTGGCCCTAGGGCCTATACAAGCCTAGCCAAAAATGTATCCTGGCTTTTGCCACCCAAGAAAATTATTTTCCTGTGCCCCTGTCAAGCAGAACAACAGAAGTGATCCCAGGGGTGAATTTCCTATTACCCATCCAATCATCAAGATTTTTCTTGAAGAGTGCTAATGAGGAGCTCTGTTTGACATAGATAGGTAGTCTGTTCCAGAGAGTATGGGAAGTCTCTGGGACAGGAATCTATCCCTCCAGCATGTTCAGTTTATTGTGGTGACAAGGTTTAGGTCCCTAGAGCATATAGCTCGGAGGGATTGGGATTTCTTTAAGTGGGGCATGTCCAACAGCTCTGGGTTTGACATAGCTTTGTATGTTAGGCAGAGATCACCTCTGAGTAGGCGATATGCAACGGAGTAAAGCTGGAATTTTTTGAGATGGTCTGCGTAAGGCATCTGTTTGAGGCCAGTAATCCTCTTTGTGAGGTATTTTTGCAGCCTTTCCAGTTGTTGTAGATGTCTTGTGAGGTACATACCAAAAGGGGCGTTGTACTCTATAATGGGTCTAATGAGTGATGAGTAGAGGGGAACAATGACCTCTTTTTTACTGGATGAGAAACCTTTTGTGATGAGGTGTGCCATGTAGAAGGATTTCCTGACCACTTTGGTGATGTGATTATCAAAGGAGAGACTACTGTCCACCTGTGTCACAAGGTCTCTTATCACAGTTTCGGTGTTAAGTAGACTACCGCCTATGTGGTAGTTCATGGGTACAGGAATTTTACCAAAGGGGATGAAAATGCACTTTTTGGCACTGAGCTTGAGACCATGTCTTTGACACCAGGCATCTGTCTCAGTGAGGCTCTTTTGTAGGATGTCCACATCGTTAGGAGTTTCAATTATGGCTCCTAGTTTGCAGTCATCTGCGAATATAGTTAGCCAAAGACCTTCTGTGTTAGCCTGTACTTCAGAGAAGTAGATACCAAACAGGAGAGGACCCAGGACTGAACCCTGTGGTACTCCACTTGTCACTGGTCTGAAGTCTGATTTGGAGTCTGCTACTTTCACAGTGTGGGTTCTTTCAGTAAGCCAGTTGGCAACCCATCTTGTGACATGGGGATTTATACCTAGTTTAGTGAGTTTATCTATAATTCCAGAGTGGGAGATGGTGTTGAATGCCTTGGCGAGATCTAGATAGGCTGTGTGAACCACCTTACCCTCATCTATAGCTTTGGTGACTACTTCAAAGAAGTCTATCAGGTTTAGGAGAGATGATCTGCCTTTTACAAACCCAAACTGTGTGGGGTCCAGGGTTTGGAGATCTCCAATGTCTTTGTTTATCAGTTCCATGATGATACATTCCATGGCCTTGCAGACGAGGCTCATCAGGATAATGGGGCAGTAGTTCCCGGGGTCTGTTGGGGCCCCCCCTTTGTGGAGTGGGATAACTGTCGTGGTGTGCCATTCGATGGGCACAAAGCCTGAGGTGAGGCTATGATTGAACATGGTACTTAGGTAGGGTGCCAGTTCATTCTGTAGTTCATGTAGAAGGCAGCCTGGGATGTTGTCAGGTCCCATGGATGCTGTGTTCTTGGCTTTGGAGAGTGAAGTTTTTACCTGTGCAGCTGTGATTACAGGAACTTTGCATTCTTCCGGTGTAAAGATGGGCCCTTTAGGGGGTGAGAGGGGGGTAAAGTTAACACTGAACCTATCTGCCAGGATGTTGGCAATATCAGTTGGTTCTGTATATTTAGTGTCATTGTGCTGTAACTCAGAACAGATCTGAATGTTGCCACTGAGATTTTTGACATAGCTATAGAATGCTTTGTGGTTATCTTTAGAATCAGTGGCAATTTTGTTTTCATAGAGAAATTGGCTAGGGCCTCATTCATACCTGCATTCATTCACACACACACACACACACACACACACACACACACACACACACACACACACACACACACACACACACAGCCACTTTGTCATTCATACCTGCATTCACTCTCACATCCCTCTCACTCTTCCGATCTCACACATACACACACACACAGCCACTTCCTCATTCATACCTGCATTCATTCACAGACACACAGACACACACACACACTTACAGACACACACACACACACACACACACACACACACACACACACACACACACACACACACACACACACACACACACACACACAGGCACATGCCCGTGCACATACACACACACACACACACACACACACACACACACACACACACACACACACACACACACCCACACACGGCCACTTTGTCATTCATACCTGCATTCACTCACACATCCCTCTCACTCTTCCGATCTCACACATACACACACAGCCACTTCCTCATTCATACCTGCATTCATTCACGTGCACACACACACACACACACACACACACACACACACACACACACACACACACACACACACACACACACACACACACACACACACACATACACAGACCTGCATTCACTCACACATCTCTCCCACTCTCCGGATCTCACACACACAGCCACTTCTTCATTCATTTCTGCATTCACTCACACATCGCTCTCACTCTCCCAATCTCACACATACACACACACAGCCATTTCTTCATTCATTCCTGCATTCACTTACACTCGCCGTGAACTAATAAGCTTAACTGCAAAATAAACTGTGAACTGTGCACAGTTTATTTTGCAGCTAAGCTTATTGGTTTGTGGTGCCCCTGTGGGTAAGCCATGGCTCTCCAGGGTTCAACAGTGCAAACTTTGGGAACCCCTGAAATATGCAGTTTATGCATGCCACGGGGGGAGGGGGGCTTGGGAAAACCTGGATTCAACAAGAGAGCCGAGAATCAAAAAAGTTTGGGAGCCACTGCCCTAGCCAATTTCTCTTTTCTTTTTTTTCTTTTCCTTCAACCAATTCCCTTCCACCAGACTGTCTCCAGTTTCTTTTTATCAGATTGTCTCCATGATACAAAAGAACCAGACAGTCAGTTTCTCTTTATCAGATTGTTTCCATGGAAACATGAAGACCAGCTGCAGAATTGCTACTAAGTATATATGCATTTGCTAGAAAAAAGCCTCATAATATTCAATATTTTTTCACTTACTTGCTATCCCTAAAAATGAATTAATCTAAGGTCCTTAATACAGTACCTTCCCCATGCAAGAATGAAAAAAGCACATTAATTTTAAAATTGTTATGCCTTTTTAACCATTCTTTTTTTTTACATTGAATTGCCTATATTTCTCAAAACTATATAGAAAGAGAGAAGAGGGGAGAAAAAGAAAAACAGCAGCATCTGTTTACAATCCCCATTACACTTAAAAATGGCATGCCACGAAAACCACACACCACAAATACTGTACTATTAAGAAAAGAAAATGGTTTATTTACTTACAGTTAGCTTTCTCCCCTCTCTTTCCCTCCCCAAACCATTTTTCTGAACATTAATGATATGAGGTAGGGCTTATACTTTAGAGTCCTCCATAAATCCAAGAAATTTTGAAAAAGTCCAGTATTTCCAGATTTTCTTGTTCTGTCATGTTTCACATATATAATAATTGCATTGTAATCCCACATTGAGTTACTGGTTTTATTACTGTTCTTCTCCATCACCCAAATCTTGTCTCTGCTTAATTTCCAATGTGCTTTTGATTCTTCTAGTCAACTCTTGTGCTCCCTTCCCTCTCTCCAACATTTTCATTCAACAGAATGATATAAGAGTTGAAATCCTTAAAAGACAGTTGAAGCTTTATCAGTGTTCTCTTGTTTGCATTATTTTCTTATGACAATTTGTAGATATCAAGAACACTGACAAAACTTGGGGAAAGGGGAAATGCTGGAAAGTAGTAAAACAAATCCAAGTTTATTAACAGTTTTAGAATCCAGTGTTAACCACTTTCATCCATGACAACTGGATGTAATCAGACCAAATAAATACTGCAGCTAATCAGTTAGTTTTAAAGGAATGTGATGTTTGTGCACCATAGCATCTAAAAGAAGCACACCATTATTATGTTGAAATAATTTGTCCCAAATCCAAAAACAGCTTGAAATATATGTGTTTAAAAATACGTGTAAGAATAATTTGAATAATATTAATAAAGATCATTTGTATGCTTTCCTTAAAAATCCTTAAAATTGTAATACATTCAGTTGCCACAAATGTCAGACTAATCTGCCCACTTCCATCAAATAATTATACTAAATAAGAAATAAACATGAAAAATATAAATGTTAAAATAGTAATTGAGCCTAACTTAAAGTTTAGCAGCTGACATCTGGAGAACTGAGAAAATTAATTTAAACCAGGGGAAACTAGGGGCATTAAGCCTAAATTACCATAATAGCTCTTTGTATTCCCAGGTGTTCTCCCAAAATCCTCCTCTTGGATCAAAATGAACAATTTCTAAAATATCAAAAAGAAATTTATCAAACTTAGTACATGTCAAAGTGTGTTTAAACTGGGCATTTTGGTTTTCATTTTAATAATGACATAACAATGTTCATATATCCTTTTGTGGAAGGCTCTCTCTTTTTCCAAGATAAAAACACAACTATGTGGAACAAATAACCAAATTTACCAAGCCCTGACTCTGGCAGTTGCCATGCTAAAATTTAATATTAGCCTCCACCTTCTTCTTCTTCTTTCAGCTGCTCCCGTTAGAGGTCGCCACAGCAGATCAACTGTTTCCATTTCTTCCTGTCCTTTGCATCTTGCTCTGTCACACCAACCACCTGCATGTCCTCTCTCACCACATCCATAAACCTTATCTTAGGCCTCCCTCTTTTCCTGTTACCTGGCAGCTTCTTCCTTAGCTTTTTCCCAATATACTCTGCATCCCTCCTCAGCACATGTCCAAACCAACGTAATCTTGCCTCTCTGGCTTTGTCTCCAAACCTTCCAACCTGGGCTGATCCTCTAATATACTTATTCCTAATCCTGTCACACCCAGTGCAAATTTTAACATCTTTAACTCTGCCACGTCAAGCTCTGATTGTTGCCTTTTTGTCAATGCCACTGTCTCCAACCCATATAACATAGCTGGTCTCACTACCCTCTTGCAGACCTTCCCTTTCACTCTTACGGTACTCGTCTGTCACAAATCACTCCTGACACTCTTCTCCACCCACTCCATCCTGCATGTACTCTCTTCTTCACCTCTCTTTCACACTCACCATTACTCTGAACTGTTGATCCAAGTACTTAAACTCATCCACCTTCAACACCTCTACTCCCTGCATCCTCACCATTTCTCTATCCTCCCTCTCATTCACACACATATATTCTGTCTTAGTCCTGCTGACCTTCATTCCTCTTCTCTCTAGAGCATATCTCCACCTCTCCAGGGTCTCCTCCACCTGTTCCCTACTCTCACTACAGATCACAATGTCATTTGCAAACATCACCATTGCAAATAAGAAAGGGCTCAGAGCTGATCCTTGATGTAATCCCACCTCCACCTTAAACGCATCCGTCACTCCCACCGAAGATCTCACCGCTGTCACACTACCCTCGTACATATCCTGTACCAGCCTTACATACTTCTCTGACACTCCCAACTTCCTCATACAATACCACAACTCCTCTCTAGGCATTCTGTCATATGCTTTCTCTAAATCCACAAAGACACAATGCAACTCCTTCTGACCTTCTCTGTACTTCTCCATCAACACTCTCAAAGCAAACATTGCATCTGTAGTGCTCTTTCCTGGCATGAAACCATACTGCTGATCACTAATCATCACCTCCCTTTTTAACCTAGCTTCCACTACTTTTTCCCATAACTTCATGCTGTGACTGATCACTTTAATCCCTCTGTAGTTACTACAGCTCTGCACATCACCCTTATTCTTAAAAATCGGAACCAAAACACTTTTTCTCCATTCCTCAGGCATCCTCTCACTTTCCAAGATTTCATTAAACAATCTAGTTAAAAACTCCACTGCCATTTCACCTAAACACCTCCATGCTTCCACAGGTATGTCATCTGGACTTACTTCCTCCTTGCTAATCCACTGCACTTCATGATTCACTATCCGCACATCATCCAACCTTCTCTCCCTCTCATTCTCTTCATTCATCAACCCCTCAAAGTACTCTTTCCATCTGCTCAACACACTCTCCTTGCTTGTGAGTAAGTTTCCCTCATTATTCTTTATCACCCTTACCTGCTGCACATCTTTCCTAGCTGGGTCCCTCTGTCTAGCCAATCAGTACAGGTCCTTTTCTCCCTCCTTAGTATCCAACCTTTTATACAACTCTTCATACGCCTTATCCTTAGCCTTCGCCACGTCTCTCTTTGCCATGCACCTCATCTCCTTATACTCTTGTCTACATTCTTCATCTCTTTGAAATCCCACTTCTTCTTCGCCAACCTCTTTCTCTGTATACTCTCCTGTACTTCTTCATTCCACCAGCAGGTCTCCTTGTGCTCCTTCCTCTTTCCAGATGTCACACCAAGCACCTTTCTAGCCATCTCTCTTACTAACTCTGCTGTAGTTACCCAGCTATTCGGTAACTCTTCACTGCCACACAGTGCCTGTCTTAACTCTTCCCTGAACATCACCTCACAATTACCCTTTTTCAATTTCCACCATTTGATCCTTGGTGCTGCCCTCACACTCATCCTCCTCTTCCTGATCACCAATGTCATCCTACAAACCACCATCCTATGCTGCCTAACTACACTTTCCCCTGCCACCACTTTACAGTCTCCAATCTCCTTCAGACTGGCCCTTCTACATAAGATATAATCCACCTGTCTGCATCTTCCTCCACTCTTGTATGTCACCCTATGCTCCTCCCTCTTGTTAAAATGTGTATTCATCACAGCCATGTCCATCCTTTTCGCAAAATCCACTACCATCTGACCTTCTGCATTCCTTTGCTTAACACCATACCTACCCATCACTTACTCATCCCCTCTGTTCCCTTCACCAACATGCCCATTGAAATCTGCTCCAATCACCAGTCTCTCACCTTTGGGTGCAGTCATCACCACTTCATCCAACTCACTCCAAAATTTTTCTTTCTCATCCATTGCAAACCCAACTTGTGGAGCATATGCACTAACAACATTCATCATTACACCATCAATTTCCAGCTTCATAAACAACACTCTATCTGACACTATTTTCACCTCCAAAACACTCTTAGCATACTCTTCCTTCAGGATAATGCCTATGCCATTTCTCCTCAATCCACACCATGATAAAAAAATTTGAAACCACCTCCGATACACCAAGCCTTGCTCCCCTTCCATCTGGTTTCTTGCACATGCAGTATACCAACCCTCCTTCGGTCCATCATATCAACTAGCTCTCTCCCTATACCAGTCATACCACCAACATTCAAAGTTCCGACCCTCACTATCACATCCTAGCCTTTACCTGCCTTTGGGCATGCCTTCCCCCTCTTCTCCTCCTTTGGCCAACAGTAGCCCAATTTCCGCCAGCACCCTGTTGGCCAACAGTACTGGTGACAGTCGTTGTTAACCCAGGCCTTGACCGATCCAGTATGTATTTCTGTACTGCTGTCTGCATGTATGATTTGGCAAAATTTTATGCCGGATGCCCTTCCTGACGCAACCCTCCTCATTTATCCAGGCCTCCACCTGAATGTGTTAATTAAAAAAAAAATCATCCATAAAACTGTATGAGCATTTTTTATAAAATCCACATTTCTTGGTACCCTTTTTATTTGTTTTTCTGGGATAAAAAGTCACTCTCTGCAAAAGGTTTTTATTGTTATTGGCAGTTTTGAGTACAAATAATGATGAATAACAAACTTTCAATATATCCAATTCTTCAAAATAATGTCCATTAACTTTTTACTACCTGAACTGAATTGTATCATTAAAACTTTTGAAGTGTCTCCACTTTGACAAGTTGCCTACCCATCTTATTAATTTCATCAACTATTCCTACACCTAAACTAGGTTTAAAATATGTATTTGTTCCTTTCTTTAATCTCATATTTATACAGTATATATCTGAAATAAGATTAAGCAGGGCATCCCCTTTCTAAAAACATTTGTGTTAATAGAAAACATTCATTAAGAAAAGCTTCATCTTCGGAAAGCATTCTTCTTAAATGTATAAATTGTTCTTTAACTAATCCTTTTAATAAGTCAGGTAGCAACTTACCAAAGTGGAGACACATCATGACAAAGTTGTTGGTAATAGAATTAAATTCAGGTAGTAAAGAGTTAACGGGCATTATTTGGAAGAATTGGAATATATTGAAAGTTTGAGATCCATCTTCTACTGTGATAGGGGGCAAACCATTACTTGCATTCAAAACTGACAATAATATGAAAAACCTTTTGGGTTATCCCATAAAAACAAATAAAACTTGGACCATATGATGCCCACACATTTTTACAGCTGATTTTTTTACATTAAAACTTTCATGTGGTGTCTATAATGTTAAATTTCAGCACAACTGATGCCAGAGTAAAGGTTTGGTACATTTTATGTTGGAAAGACAGAGAGATCCTTCCACAAAAGGATATGTGAACATTATTGCAACATTATTAGATGAATAGCAAAAATGCCTTGCTTCAACACTTATTACTATACTTGTTAACTTATTATTTTCTTTTGAGTTTTTAGAAATTGCTCCATTTGATCCAAGAGGAGGAGTTTGGTAAATCACCTTGGAATGCAAAGAGCTATTATAGCAATTTAAGCTTAATGCCTGTAGTTTCCCTGGTTTAAATGAATATTTCTCCAATTTTCTAGTTCTCCAGATGAGAGCTGTCAAACATTGTTATGCTCAATTATTATTTTAATATTTATTTTTTTAATGTTTATTTTGTATTTAGTATAATTATTTTGGTGGAAGTGGGTAGATTAGTTGGTGGACATGTTTGGCAACTGAATATATCACAGTTTTAAGGACTTGTATGGTGGATCTACAAATGGCTATTACTTATTAATATGAATCAAATTATTCTTATATTTATTTTTAAACATATAGCGTGCCTTTCAAGTTGTTTGTTATATATGATATTTTTAGTATTTTGGCTTTTAATTCTTTTTAATAATACATTTTGGATTTGGGACAACTATTTCAGTATAATGATGGTGTGCTTTTTTAAGATGCTGTGGGATAACATCTGTTTTAAAGGATCGTAAAACTTATTAGCTGAAATGTTTATTTGTTCTGATGAAGTCTACCTATCATGAATAAAATTGCTTAACATTTGGTTCTAAAACTGTTAATAAACTTGGATTTATTTTATTATTTTCAAGTGTTTCACCTTTGTGGATCCTTCTGTGCAGAGATTTCTCTTGGTTAGGTTACTGCAAACAGACGCATTTTCTTACAAGGTTTCTTACAATTTGTAGATATATTTACTCACATTTATGATGTTAACGGTATGTTATATTTGTATTTTCTGGTGCTTTCTCCATGTGTCTTCACTAAAAAGGGTCATTCTTTGTCAGATGACATTTCCAGTAAACAAATGCACATAAATCAATGAGATAATAGACCAGTTTCCTATGAGTAAAGAACATTTACAGATGTACAAAGGAGATAGGTTTAAGTAGAAAATGAACTGTTAGCAGCAGCATATGGATATCATAAATTCTGTAAGTGTTTCATTGGTAAAGAAGATCAGTTAGGAACAGATCACAAACCATTGCAAAGCACATTCATAAACTGTCTGTAGAAGGCAACACTAGGATTGTAGACAATTCTTACAGAAGTATGATTTGAAAGTGAAATACATTTCAGAAAGGAAACACACACAGGTAATTTACAAGAACATATTTACCATACAATCATGTTGAATCACTAGAATAAGAAAGGGAGATTCTTTAGGTAATACAGCAGTTACCAGTAACTGATAAAAAATAAACCAATTTCAGAAGTAATTTTTAGAGATGAAGCTACTGAAAGACATTACAGTGAAAGGATAGCTTGAGCAGAAAATAATCAATAGAGATATTTTGTGTGCAAGGTTTGATATTCAAATCTGATAACATAATAGTTCCAAATAACTGGGAAAACAAATTCTTGAGATGCTTCAGGAATCATATCTGGGGTTAGTAAGGTACAGAGAGACTGCAAGGAATAGTATGATGTCCTTCCATATCACTGTTGCAGTGCCAAGGGTAGCCCAACATCTGGCCAGTATACCAAAGCCGTAGGATTTTTCAAAGGATGTTATACGTCACACATATGCTCCCCATTCTTGGTGTAAGGCATAAAGGTGCTGTATGGACATACATACCTCAGAACTTTTTTGCTGCCAGTCCGAATTCCATCTTCAATCATTGGTCTGAACGATTCTTCATTTCTGCTGGTTGCCAAGATGATTTTAGATAAATGTCCAGTTGATGTTTTTCTTCTTATGTTGTCCTTTTTCTTTTAGTTGTGAGGTTATATCTCATCCAGAAAGGGAAAATGTCAGTGTGGATTCTCCATCAGGACCATCACAAGCAATGTTTGTTTTCTTGGCTACTTCTCATTACCATAATCATGCCCAATTTGTCAAGCATTTGCCCCTAAGCCTCCTCATAGTCATCTCTCCTCCTTGTCTATCTACCTAGAGAACCAACATCTTAAGTTGTTGGTGCATGGTGCAATGGCAGAATCATCCCGGACCAAGGGTCAGCCATCTGCCAAGAAGAAGACCAAAAATGTTAGGTTGGATTTGGCTGCTGTTCTGATTAAGTCATTTTAACATGATGAAATCGCTTAACATGGTTCATTTTGGATGGTTTTATTTTTCTTTGGTTCATAGTTTATTTTGCACCAACACACTTAATTTTTGTTTTTTGCTGTATATCCTGCCTTGGATGTCTCCCTTGAGGCTGGTGAAAGCCCAGAGGATTGTCCTGTCATTCCATCAGATTCTTCTGTTGTGACCATTTCTGAGGCTGGCATGCGTCTGGCTTCTTGCATGTCTTTAGATGCTCTGTGTCCATTACAGATGTTGAGGGGGAACCATGGCTGATCATATCCAAGGGACTGGGGGGTATTTTTCAGATTCTTGTTAGGGAGGATATTCTTCCTACGTTTATTGAGTGTCAGCAAGGGTCTGAACTTCCTAAGATCTTTAGGGCTGATGTCCCTTTGAAAAAGAAGAAGAAAACAAAACATACTTCCCCTTCTTCTCAGGATCCTCAGAGTGAATAGCAGAATTTTACACAGGGGTTGTTTAATGCTCTCATGGCCTAGAGGCCTCCCCAGAGAGTTTCTGTTCCTGGCTCCCCTTGGTCATCTACTCCTCTTAAAAGGCTTATGGAGTCAGGCTCTTGTGATGAAGAATTGGACTCTGAAGAAGAGTCTTTGGCTTATTCCTTTCAGATTCCTTCTCCATTAGACTATGGGTCTGAGGAGGACTCTATTAGTCAGATTCTCCTTTGAAGAACTTTCCTTTGGGGATACTATCTCTTGTATGATGGAATTTTTTTAAATGGGGCTGTACCCAGATTTCTGACCTCCGGAGGAGGTATTATGAACTCCTCCAAATGGAGTGTCCTAAGTCTCCTGTTGTCCCTCCTATTCTTACTGCTTTGTTAGATGCTTTTTCAGAAGCTTCTCAGACTTCTGACTCCCATCCTCCAGCCCTAAAAAACTTATAGGTTTTATAAAGTGCCTGATGAATACGTTTCTTTACAAATGTCCTTCTTTTAGCCCCTATGTTGCCTCTGTTTCCTCTAACAAACATTCCAAACTGTTTCTTTCTACTAAATTACTTTCTTCTGACAAGGACAGTAGGGCCATGGAAAGGTTGGGCAAAATGGTGTACACTGCTGCTACCAGGTCTATATTAGAAGACCAAATGTTTAGGTGATCGAACACCTAAACATCGATCTTCTAATATCAAAAGCAAAAAATGGCAAAAGGATGATTTAACGCAGGGAAAGATTTCCCTTGGCCGTTCACTGGAGTTTGCTATTTCCCTACTGTTGAGCAATCTCTGAGTTGGTATATTTAGTTGGGGGTGGGGTGGGGGGCATAGCCCCCCACTTAATTTAGATGTAAAGTAATGTTTTTTGTGTTGTGGCTGAGGGACGTGTTTCCCCTGGGACGTTCGACATTGTGCGGTTCAATATTAGAAGATCGATGTTTAGGTGTTCGATTACCTAAACAGTCGGGCTTCTAATATAGACTCCTGCTACCCTGGCCTTTTGTGCTATTAACTACCAGACTCATATGACCAGGTATGTTTTAGCTCATTTCTCTCAGGCTTATCAGGTTATTTCTTGACCTTCCTAATTCTGAGGGGAAGGTTTCAGCCCTCTCTTTGTTGGGTTCCTCTTCTCAAGTGACCCATCATTCTATTAAATGTAGTTATGATGCTGCTGATGCTTCTTTTAGAGCTGCTGCCTTTGGTTATGTGTTAATATGTTATTCTTGGCTTTGCTCTAACTTTTGCCTGATGATAGTAAGTTAAATTGATGGCTGCTCCTCTTGACAATAAAAATGTCTTTGGTTTTACAGCTGCTGAGCTTTTTAAGTCCCTACAGGAGAAGGGTAAGGCCTTGCAGGAATTAAAACATATTTTCATTTCAGCTATTCTCAAATTTCAGAGGAATTATTCTTTCAAGCCTGCCTTTGTACGTAGAAAGTCTCGCCCTGCTCCCAAAGGTAAAGAGGGTTCCATAAGAGCTTCTCCTACTATGTCAACTCAGACTCCTACTACCCAGAAGCCTCCTTTTCCAGACAAGCCACATTCTGTCTAAATACGTTCTTCCCTCCCTCCTAAGTCAGGTTCCTTTATCTTTTTGTTTTCCTCTGTCTCTTCACAATTGGTTAAGGATCACTCAGTATTCTTGGGTTCTGTCCATCATCCTTCTGGGGTATTTTATGGTGTAAACACCCCTTCCTCCTTTTTTGGGCATTCCTCAACCTCCTCAGGAAGAGGTGGATGTATTTCAGAGCCTTTTGTCTCAAGGCACCATCCAAGCAGTTTCTACTTCTCAGAGAGGTAGGGGTTTTATTCCAGAATGTTTTTGGTTCCCAGGAAAGAAGGCACCTGGAGGCCCATTCTGGTTCTTTCTCAGCTCAATACCTTTCTGAAGGTTCCTTCATTTTGAAGGCTTTCTCTTCAAAACATGTTTCCTCTTCTTCTACCTCAGGCTTTCCCAGACTCTCTCTCTGGATCTCAGCTATGCCTATCTTTACATTTCTCTATTTTCTCCTTGCATTTTCAGTTCTCTGCTTTGCCCTTTAGCCTCTCTACTGCCCTAAGTGCCTTAATCAAATGTCTTGCTCCTGTGATTGCCTTTTGCAGGATGAGGGCGATACAAATCTTTCCTTACCTGGATGACCGACTCATTCGTACTTCCTTTCCAGAGAGACTGTTTCAGCACCTTCACTATGCTATTTGCATCTTATAAAGCCTAGGTTTATGATAAATTTCCAGAAATCATCCCTGACTCCTTCTCAGGATCAGACCATGCCTATGCTGGCTTCCCTGCCACCACCCAATGCTGTGACTCTAATTGCCTTTTTCCAATCCTTTCTTCCTCAGGTCTTAGTTATGGGCAGAGAATCTCCAGGGATCTGAGTTACATGGCTTCCACCATTCCTATGCCTCCTCTAGCCAGGCTCCATATAAGGAAACTACACTGGTTCCTTAAGTCAATATGGCTTCAACATTCTCATCCTTTAGACTTTCTAGTTCTTCTTCTTCCATGCCTCAAGCTAAAGCTTCAGTGATCGATTCATCAGCTGTCTCTCTACCCAGGGCTTCCTTTTCAGCTCCCTGTCCCCCCTCTCAGGAACCTTTTTGCATGCCTCAGACATGGGGTGGGAGGCTTCTTTTGGCCCCCGTAAAGGTACAGGGCCTTTGATCCATTCAACAGAATGTGGACCATATCAACATCAAGGAGATAGGAGCTCTCCTTTTTTGCTCTTCAGACCTTCCATACTCTCTTCATTCCTGGGCCCATTAAAATCTTTACAGACAATACCACAGTGATGTGGTGCATCAACAAACAAGGGGGATATGGTCTTAACTCCTGTGCACACTATCTCTTCAAGTTTGGGATCTGGCTGTCCAGTATCAGGTGACTCTTCAGGCTGTTTATATTCCTTCAGAACAGAACCTTGTGGCAGACACTCATAACATAGACTCACTAGATGCTTCACAAAGATGTGTTTCTGAATATTGTCCAGCATTAGGGTACCCCTCAGGTAGATATTTTTGCCTACACTCAGAACACACAACTTCCTCTGTTTTGTACTAGATTCACAAGTCATCTGACATGTAAAGTGGATGGCGTTTCTTTTTCTTGGAAGGGGATGTTTCTCTATGCCTTCCCTCCCCTTCTTCTCATATTAAGGATCCTGTTCAAGATAGAACAGGACTCCCCCAAAATCTTGTTGTTGACTCCCTTTTGGCCCAGACTGCATTGGCTCTCTTTTCTTCTGCATCTAGCCAAAGGCAGTCACCACAAGTTACCTCACAGGGTGGACCTACTCACACAAGACAAGAGGTCTGTCATGCATCATCACTTGTCCACTCTTCATCTGATACTGTGGATTATAGGGTTTTGATCCTTTTATGCACCTTTTTTCCTGAGGATGGGCTGCAGGCTTTGGAGGAGGCCAGGAAACCCTCTACCAGAAAATCTTATTTATCCAAATGGAAGAGACTTTCTTTCTGGTGTCTTCCTTATAACCAGAATCTACTTTGTGTGGAAGTTCCTTTGATTCTCTCTTATTTATGTGAATTGCTCCATGCTGGGTTGGCATACTCTTCAGTTAAAGCTCATTTTTCAGCTATTTCTGCTTGTCTGCCTTTGACCTCTCCTTTGGCTTCTAGGTTTGAGGTCAAACAATTTGTTAATGGCATCCTTCATATTAGGCCTCCTAGGAAGCTTATTCCTCCTTCCTGGGATCTTAATTTTGTTCTTGAAAAAAATGACTCAGGCTCCTTTTGAACAGCTTCAGCTTCCTTGCAGTGTTGTAAGTGGAAGACTGTTCTTCCTTTGGCCCTTACTTCAGCTAGAAGAGTGTCTGAACTTCAGGCTCTTATGGCTGTTCCGCCTTTTTTATTTTTTTCATAGGTACAGGGTGTCTCTTTGCACTGATCCTTTGTTTATGCCCAAAGTAGTTAATTACTTGTCTTTTAGTCGCTCTATTAATTTGCCCATTTTTTCTTTCTCTATAGTCTGCTAATAAGAAGGTTCTTCACACCTTGTATTTATACAGGCAGCTCAGATATTATTTGGATAAGACTAAAGCCATTTGCAACTCTGATAAACATTTTGGTTCCTTTCATTCTAGATCTCTAGGTTTGACTGTTTCTAAGCAAACAATTTCTTCTTGGATTTCTAAGGCCATTTCCTTTTTTACTCTTTCATGGAAAAGCTTTCCTGCTGCTGTAAAGGCCCATTCTACCAGAGCTGTGGCTTCCTCTGGTGCTTTTCTTCAAGGGATTGGATACCAATCCCATCTTTGAAACTGCTACTTGGACTTCTGTCCATACTTTTACTAAACATTACAATCTGGATGTGGTTTCCAGGGCAATAGCTGGATTTGTCAGGGCTATCCTGCATGGCTTTCTTGAAGGATGTGCTAGACCTTCCTCCTCCCAAGTTTCCTTTTGAGCTTTGTACTCTCCCTTTAGTAAGGAATACTGCAAAAGTAATATGGAAGGACATAATACAGTTGTGTAAAATGTTACCGTAACAGTAGATATCCTTGCCTTCATTGTTGCGGTATTCCCTCCCTTCCTCCTCCTTCTCCCTTTTTCTCTCTCTACTCCTTTCCCGTTTTTCTTTCTAGATGCACATGCTTCTCCCTTTTTCACCTTGGGCTATTGTTCCTCCTGGGGCTTTTCATTTCTGAGGTAGGTACATTTGTACATCACCTTTATGCCTTATGCCGAGAGTGGGGAGCATACATGTGACATATGATGTCCTTCTAAAAATCCTAAGGCTTTGGTATACTAGCCAGACATAGGGCTACCCTTGGCAGGGGATCCTTTTTAGTAAGGAATACTTCAGAGAAGGACATCTTGTGTCATGGTAAGATTTTATGCAACTGTACTTTTTTGTTAGGAATATGTGAACTCAGCAGAACAATTAATTCAAAATTTTGTCATTTGAAATGCTTACTATAGTAGCAATTGAGAGGGAGAGATGCTAGTATACCCAATATAAAGGTGTCCTTGGAGCTGAGTGGGCACACTTATTTGTTCCATTTCAGAGAAGCCATGTATCTTATATATGTGAGCTATTATTCCAAGTTCCCTGAAATAATCAATCTGACTGACACAAGAAGTGCAGGTATGTTTAAACATTTTAAATTTATATTTTGAGACAGGGGATATTATGGTATGAATTCAGAAAATGTGTACATGTATAGAAATTCAGTCATATAATGCCCACTCCACTCACTACCCACAGTACAATGGCCAAGTGGAGAGAAGTATACATAAAGTGGAAAAGCTTTTGAGAAAGAGCTATAGCAAAATATATAATGATTAGGATCTTCCTCTTTTGAAATATAGGAACACTCTATTGCAGAGACTTGGTTTCTGACCAGTTCAGATGTTAATGAACAGAAGATTGAAAAGCAGGCTACCTACTTAATCTACATTGCTGATACCTGAAATTCAACATAAAATAAAGAGAAGGTCAGAAAGAAATCAACTGAGATATAAATATTACTATGGACAATCTCCAGAGCACTTCCAGATTTACAGGTTAGTGACAAAGTTAGAATAAGAGAGTGAAAGTAAAATCCACAGTCTGAAGCTAAAATAGTTATTAAATCAGGTGTACAAAGATCTTATGTAGCTTATGGAGTGATGGTTAGCCATTCAAAAGAAACTGTAGATACTTGTACAAAAAATGCATTGAAGTTGAAGTTCCTGGAATATAAGAAACCAGAACAGCCACAACCAGCTCATAGGTTCATAGATTAGTACTAGGCTAACTGCTCTTGTGGGCCATTTTCAGCCTAGCCAGTTATCCCATGTGAGAATCAAACCCTGTGCCTTAAGTTTGTAAAGTAAACACCTTAACCATTATGCCAACCTCCCACCCCTTTTACAAGAAGAGGGAGACTGTGAGAACTCTGAAGGTCTTAGGTTATGGAGAGCTGCTCCTTGATTTGTGTATACAAATAAAGTGCAAACTGTCATAAAAAGAAGTCCAGATGTCTAGTATAAATAGTTGCATTAAATCTTCCAGCTATGGAAGATCACAGAATAAACTGGACAGGTATATGGACTGTTTTGGGGGTAATAATGATTCTAAAGACTGAAAAGCTTATTCTTTAAGTGTACTTTGGATATGTGCAAATTTTATTTTGATGTGAATGGTCCAACATGCAGAATATAGTGTTACGTTTGATTTTAAGTGATTGGTGTAATGTAATTATGCTATCTTATAAATGGAAATTATTTTATAATGACTTTAAATCAGAATAATATATATGGATACATAGCTTTAGAGCCAATGAGCTAGCTTGAGTGATTTGTATGTTATGTGGTATATAGGTCTACCAAAAAAATCAGTTGGAGTGTATACATTAAAGAGCTTAGACAATATATCCTGTGCCTGTGTATTATTTCTTAAGCCTTTTGACATGGCAATTGCTGAGAAGTCAGATGTAATGTCCATTTTTTTCTATGTGTTGTTTGCTATCATGCCTACCAATCAATAAGCCTTTTCCACTGGACTTGAGCACATTTGTTCCTTTGAATGGGTATCCTCAGCATGTGTAGAGAACCATCCATAGGGGCCATCGTTCAGACAGCCACGTGGGCGGTTTCTGCCCTTGTTTGCATCCCTACAATGATGGTGCCTTATATAGCCCCTAACTCCACCCTTGATTGCGGGATGAGAGAGCCCCATCAGTGCAGGAGCCACTATGTCCTCTCTGTATGAATGCTTGCTATGGTGCAAATGTGAAGACAGCATCAAAATGGGACTCTGGTATTAGTTGACCTTGGTCTACCCTTTAAAAAGCCTCAGGATAGGTATATTCATGCCAGCTCAAGTAGACCTTGAGCCCTAATCTAACCTGGGTAATACTGACTGAAGTCAGAGCCTTTATCTCTCTATGCCAGTAGAGCTGGCAATATCTCTTCAGTACTTGAACCATAAATAATAAGTACATTCAGTCAGCTATGCAATAAAATGCTGGAAACAAAGTTGGCAGTTGTTTAAAATAGATCTGCAATTGCTGAGAGTTCAACACCATGTTAAGAATGTCATCTTTCACAGAACTTAATAAAATAAGCACTAGGGGCCTGCCTCCCACCCTTACCTCTGTGTGCCACCTGCCACCTTTTTACCCTTTAATGAATATGCTACCTCTGAGGACACTGTAGATCATACTTATATTCAGTAGAAGAGATACACCACTGCTTTCAGTGCCAAAGCATCTGAGTTCTCAGAAATCCTGATTTCTGCATAAAGAGTATAATGACCCATTATTTATTGATTTGTCCATCAGTCAGCAATTGTACCATCACTTCAGTAGTACAGAATAATTATATTTAGCTCTAAATTGGTCAGATAGTACATTCTGTCTTTTTATCATTTAGAATATGTTAATAATAAAGATGGAAGCAGATAGATATTGTAGGATAAAGTGTGTGTGTTGTGTTGTAACATTGCATTATCCTGGAAAAGTCTGGGCAGCCCTTCCCGAATAAGTTAGTAAAGTATTAGTAACCAAAGTAAAAATAATGACTTTGTGAGTTTCATAAATGAACCCCATACAACTCTACTCTAAAATAAGATGAGAAGTGGAGCGTAGTGCCTCTTGTTTTGCCTCCCTGCATGCTAATTATGACAAAAGTAAGGGAAGAGGAACATTTTAATCCAGAACAGCTAAGGCTACACAACAAAAGTGGGTAATTGACTAGGCAAAAGCACTAGGTAATTGACTACACAAAAGCACTAGTGACATTTTGTTTATTTGCAGAAGTTAAAGAACTGCATTAGTGCCCATTTTTTCATCTATTACTTGCTTCTAGAATACACGGATAACAATAAATGTAACAAAGTCAAATAAAATACAGTATTATGATTACATATAATTGATTAACATAAGTTGTCCATAATATTGTAATCTGACAGAAAAGAACACCAGGCAAAAATAGATCTTTGTTAACATGCATATTATGTTGGAGTTCTAACCAATTTACTTCACAAAAAGCAAAATAACAAGCAAAAAAAAAAAAAAAAAAAAAACAAAAAATATATATATATATATATATATATATATATATATATATATATATGTGTGTGTGTGTGTGTGTGTGTGTGTGTGTGTGTGTGTGTGTGTGTGTGTGTATATCAGACAACAGTTCACTGTCCAGAAGGCATGGGCTTTCTAAATAAATGTTAAAATACATTTGGCAAGAACCATAACCACTTTAGGATCACTTTTGAACATGCTTGCTTTTGTCACTAATTTTTTTGAGACAATTACGCCCAATAACAATGTTGTTGCAAAAATTTGACAGCCTGCAGCTCAATAGGTTTAAATAAGCTTCTCTAAAGTAACATCATGCTGTGGGAAAGGGGAACCCCAGAAGAGAAGTATCAGGAAAGGTAACTCACCTGTAATAAATGGTTAACCACCAGAATAACCCTCCCCCTAGCATAGGCACCAGCCTCATACCCCAAGTGCAGCCAGTGTCTGGAACAGCCCACCCTTAAACCATAGACTAAAGCTATACATGTACTTGCATATCTCAACACTCATGTTTATCACTTAGGAGATGCCTGTGCAGATCAGCAGATGTTGAACAGATATCTTTACAAGTCACCATCCCGATGATATCCTCCAACTCTTCCATGCCATACATAGCTGACTTCACCAATCACCACCCAGACAATATCCTCTAACTCTTCCACACTAAATATGGCTGACTTCACCAATCACCACCCAGACCATATCCTCTAACTCTTCCACACCACACATGGCTTACTTTACCAGTCACCAGATCCCTTTAAGGCGAAATGCTGAGGTACCATGATTAAAGCTGTTTGGTACTCCATTTATGTGCTTTTGGATTTATTAGGTTTTTTGTTTTTTTATGGTTTTGATATTTACCAGCCACCACCCAGACCATATCCTCAAACTCTTCCACAACCCGCCTAGCTGACTTCACCAGTTGCCATCCATACCATATCCTCTCTTCCACACTACATATAGCTGTCTTCACCAGTCACCACCCAGACCACATCCTCTAACTCTTCCACACCACACGTCTGACTTCATTAGAAATATGCAGTAGATCATCAGATCTGTCTGTAAATATCTGCTGTTGACCAAATAACTGTCTCCTGCTGCTTGGATAAAATCATGCCTTTCTTTAACATCCTGAACACCCTGTTGTAGTGATATCAACAGTATAAGAGCACCTAAATGATTCTGGATCTGTTACAGCCCTCTAGATATTATTGTGATAATTGTCATTATCATTCAGAGGCTATGTTTTGTTTTCTTTCTAGATGGAGGGTCTGTTTCTCAATCCAAGTCTCAGGTCACAGTTTCTGTGGTGGTTTGCATGTTCTGCTTGTGTCAGTGTGGATTTTCATTGGGTACTCCAGCTTCTTGCTACCTCCAAAACCATACTGATTGGTTAGTTGTTATAAAATTGTCCATATAGGCTGCATCTATTCAATTAACAAATAAAGTAAAGTACTAAACTTCAGTTTCTTCAACTGCATTTTTTAGAACTCGATAGTCAGAGAAAGCCTATTTAGAAAATGCATTTACTTTAGTCTAGAGGCAAGTGTGGAGGCCCTGGAGATAGTTGTGTGAATTGGGTGTATGGACCTATACAGACCACAAACAGTTCATTTTAGAATTGTGATTTAGATAATCAGATAGAAATGGGCATTCTGGGAATGATATTCAGAGATTGGATATGTATGTAACACCATATGTTCAAACAACTGTGTATGTGGTGTACTAGTAGAAGCCTATAACTTTCAATGGATTTTGATATTGCACATTTATATATCGGAGGTACAATTACCAACCTTCCTAAGTATGCAGCAAAATGTCTGGTAGTCCCTTATCAATCTATATTTTGCAGACACTATCTGGCAATTACATGTTATGCATCACTGAAAATCCTTGAATGCTTGTCACTTGGAGCTGACAAAAAATAAGTTTTCTGGGCAAAGAACATCAGAATACCTTTCGGTATTATCATCCTGTTTACTTAGGTTTGCATTGAAATAATCACATTGCTGTTTCAGTGTAATCTGTTAGTGAGTTCAGTTCTTGGCAGGAATGTCAGCAGTGCATTCCTGCCAACTTGCTTTATATCTGTCAGTCTTCTTTCATGGGATCATCACAAATCATTTTCCCCCAAAACTGTGCAGAATACTAGGGCTATCACATAGGTTGTCACTGCAATGGTTGTCGAGTGGTTTTAGTTTGAATATTCAATATTGCAGTTGTTTTTGCTGCAATGTGTTGAATTATGCAAGCTGGCAGAGTACTTTTGCAGTTTTTTTGCACTTTTCACTATGGCATGACCATGGAGTTGGTATATGTATGTGCATAGTGTGTGTGTGTGTGTGTGTTTATGCTGTATATGTGTGTGTGTGTGTGTGTGTGTGTGTGTGTGTGTGTGTGTGTGTGTGTGTGTATATATATATATATATATATATATATATATATATATATATATATATATATATATATATACCATCGGGGGGGTGTGAGATACACGGAGGACTTGCTCTCCTGCAAAAAAAAGGTTTTTTTTTGTATTTTATGTTTTTGGCTCACTGTTTTCTGTATTTAATTTTTAGTAAATGGTAAGTCAAAAATGATCTGCAATAGATTGTAGGTAAACCAAATACTAGAACTCATGGATCTACTCAAAAAGGGATCCTTAAAATGGAATACAAAATGAAGATAAAGCTGCTGGGAGACATGAATATGTTAAATGTTAACTGTGTCATGTGCACTGTAGCCATAATCAGCAGCAATTAAATTTGTACTACTCTACATTCTGACTCCAGGGAATATTTATAGACTTTGTATTCTCAGATGGGTCTGGAGGAAATAGCTGTGGTCTAAAAGTGGGAAGTCATATGGAAATAAACATTCTCCCTGTGTTATGATTCAGTGACAATATGATGACCCTTAATCACATCAAAACACATACTTGAAGTTTGGGATGCATACCTTTATTAGGCCTAACCCTTCCCTGGTCAGGGAGACAAATGAACTACATCACCACAGGGATCACAATGCCCTCCTCAATGTGGTTGCACATTCCTGTGCACTTGGAATGACAGCCACCACTGAAGTGGCTTGGAGGTTGACTGTCGACCTTTTGGACTGTGACCTGCAGTGCTGCCTCCTCCTGCAAGTAACTGTTGCATTGGAAGGCCCTGGACTACTCCATGCTTCCTAGGATGAGGACACCCATCCTCCTCTGCTATCTCCATAAAGTGCCCAAGTCCCTAATCAATCCTGGGTCACTGGACCATAATCAGGGCTTTATTCCTGTATGCCACCATTGCTGGTGCAAATGATGGCAATCTTTCTTGTCGGTCCATTATTTAAGCATTTTAATTCTCAGTCTAGAAGTTAGCATCAAGGATTAAGCGAGGATTAAGGATATGAGTTGTTAATGAGCTGCTTCCTGAAGTTTAAGATTTGATTCTTTCAGCCACTATTTTCCCACTGTGTGACTCTGAGCAAGTCTGTTACCCAACAAAAACAACCAGGATACATCTGACAGAAAAAAGTAATAAAACATAAAAAGTGGTGGTGCCTATATTGTAACGAACTGTGGCAAATGTTTATTAAAACAAACAAAACCAAGAATACTTGTTAAGAACTCTTGTCCTCTCCTTAATTAAAGACTTCATCAGAACAATTACATGCAAATTTTAAAACATTTAAATACCCTTAGTATGTCATGTGACTAAAAATACTCCACAGCCATTGGATGAAATACACAGATACATCAATTTCATAATCACATTCTATTATTACAGTATACTAAAGACTAAACTACAAAATCCTATGTGAAAAACTTATTATAAAATAAAAACTTATGATAAAATTCAACTATTAAATTGCTCTAACTTCAAAACACTTTTGTTGACTGAAGCTATGTCTGCTTGACTGCATCTACTACATAAATGATAAAGCTCTTCCCTCCACTGCTAATGAGGTTTAAAATAGAGAAGGTTCAATAGAGTTTCTTGGATGATTTTGTTTATAGATGTCTACATTGCTGTTTGACACTATACCTAGCACACTGTTTAATAGTCAGATACACACTGACGTTGTACTTTCTTAGATAAGGCGCAAACAGCACCGGTCTTAATAAAAATGCCAAGTATGTATATACCAATGTGCCAATCAATGACACTGAATGTGATCTGTTTATGTGCTCTTGCATTAATGCCTTCATTATAATTTACATGGCTTTTTATATGGAAAATAGAAAAGTATATATTAGTTATTACTGACTTAGATCTGAAGAAAGTCTGACAAGCTATACCAGCTTGAATCAAATTTTCTTGTTTTTTAATAATAATGCAAAGTGATTTTTAACACAGATTTACATTAGAATTTATGACAGTGTTCTAAAGCTGATATCATTCCTGTATAACTAGTTTTCCTTCTTTTTGTCTGTTCTTCCTTAAGGAAAGTGCTTACTATCCTGAGGGATGAAAAACTACATTTCCTCTGTACTAGGTTTCATTGCCTGGTTATGCTTTGTCCTAGTTATCCCCTGTGTAACCAGGTCAATTTCCAAGTACAAGGACTGACACACTAGCTTCTTATGCAATAACCTAGAGGCATGTTTCTCCTAGACTACTGAATTGGGTTTCCACCCCTAGACTTTCAATAAAACCTTTTCTCAGAAAGAATGCAACCCAACACGACTTGGCAAATGAGATGGATGACACTACTGCAGATCCCAGCAATGACCGAGGTCTTTATGAGAATATCTTTGACTTAATCTAAGTACCGAGTTTCAAAGTCAATTCAAATAATGGTAGCACAATACTCTGGACCCTCCAAAAATGAACAGCTTGAAATAAGGAAAGCATAACAGACAGTGGAGAGCCAGTTGAAAAAATAAAGAACCTGCAATGGGAGGAAATATACTTAAACACAAATCTTGAAAATAAACTTGTTCCAAGAGAGCTTAGAATTAACAAAAGAATACCCCGGAAGAAATAGGGTTGAAACTAACTGAAACCATACTGGAGCGCAACAAAAGGCAGCAAGCCATACTCACAGAATCCATTATGGAACTGGAAACCTGAAATTAGACATTCATTAAAAAAATGTTTCCACATCAGAAACTCATGAAAAAGAGGTGACCATATTTGAGCAAAACATCAAAACCAGTAGTAAGCTGGCAAGAGACAAAAACGACTAGATTCACAAAAAAAGTAAAACAAAGAATATCAACAGGCAATGACATCTGCCATTCCAACAGTCTTGGCACCTGACATGATGCACACTTTTTGAGTCAAAAACTAGTCCTAGTAGGAGTCAAACTGACACAAACTACTAGCCTTATATGAGATACTCTTCCTCAGACACACATGCAAATTTAGCACATGATTCACATGACTTTTGCAACACATAGCAGGATTTTCCAATGGTCAGCAAGAATCACCACCAGACAAAACCCCACAAAATCAACAAATGATCAGACCATCACAAGTATGGTTTCAGAAATAAACACCCATTCAGCAGAATAACAAGAGAAAGATTTACAGAAGAACATCCTGTCCCAAGGAAAAAATGTCAGCCAGGCAGGGCAATAAGAGACTTCCAAGGACAGCATTCACCAGCCAGGACTGCACCAGAGGAAATTGGACCAGCCCTCTACAAACATTCACAAGATCAAAATCTGGAGCCATTCAAGGACACCATTAACAGATGCAGAAACCAAAATATTAGAAAAGGACACATAATAGAAGCAATCTTGTCACTACAGTCATTGACCTTAAATGGATTTGTAGAAAACTGAACCTTAAAATATTTTTTCATGAGAGAGAAAAGGGAAAGAGACAACTTAGAAGGCAATGATCTAGGGACAGAACAGCAGGCAATGAACAACAAGCACAAATGGTGGAAACCTGGCACCTTCTGCCCCCCACTATCTGGGCATATGAAGAGAAATGTGAGGAAGATATACATAGAATTCTAGTTCAAGTTTGCGAGAAGAAATTTTATAACCTCACACAAGAACTGTCCTCTCTAAAATGACTCAGTGAAGATAAGACAAGAAGGATTGTGAAACCAGACAAGGGAGGTGGCATCTTCATTACAGACACTGATAAATACAATCAGAGCATTGAAGAAATGTTAAGGAATCAGAATTTCTACAAGAGAGTGGATACTGAACAAGTCACAAAAGCTTACAAGATCATAGACCAAACTGGCTAAGCTGAACTTGGAGGGCCTTCTTGACGATGATGTGTCTAGCTTTATGACAGTTAACTACCCTAAGATACTGCAATTTTTGTCATCCCAAAACCTTACAAAAATATGGAACATCCTTCTCATCACCTATTGGTAGCAGGAGGTGGTTCAGCCTCTGAAACTATAGTCATTTTTATAGAATTTAAGATTAAAGAACTCACTAGGAGTGCTCCTTCCTTCATTTGGACTTACATGATTTCCTAAAAAAAAAAAAAAAATCAAATAAATAAAAATACACCCAGCGATGATGCTTGTTATGACTGATGTGAAAACCCTATACACTGTTCTTCCCCATAACTACTGTACTGTGAAAGAATACATGGGCTCCAGGACCAACACCATCCAAAGTGGAATTAAAGCTATTGAGAATATGCTGGATATCTTACTCACCAAAAACTACTTTCACTTCAATCAGAAATGGTACAAAAAACAAGGGGGGTAACTATGGGAGCTGCTATGGTCCCTAACTTAACCAATATAGCTTTGCACGGTAGGAAGAGAACACCATATTTCCCTCACAATTCTACAAATACATGGATTGTTATTATTGTTTTATTGATGATACCTTTATCACATGGAAAGGTTGTCTAGACAACTGAATAACGTCTTCTTTTACATTTTTTTACATCAAAAACAGTACAGATGTTTTACACTTCACCACCCACTATACTTATGATAAGTTGGAATTCCTGGACATCACCATCTATAAGGACAGAAAAGAGCAGATGCTTAAGAATGACCTGTACAGAAAACCTACATGAGTGAATCTACTTCTACAAGCTAACAGCATGCACCCCAAAATTACTAAGAAAAATGTCATCACAGGGAATGAGAATAGCCAGGGTTTCTGGAGAGATGGACTGATTTCTCACCAACCTAGATCAACTGCAGCAAAATTGTCTGGAAATAGGATACACTGAGAAATTGGTGGCTAACATATGGGGAGCCATTATACTCCACAAACAAAATAATGATCCGGCTCTGCTAAGCCCCCCTGCAAGGAAACCATTACTATCCACACAACCAAGTATCAGTGAAGGAAATGAGAAATATAATAGAAGTATGATCCTAACTTATTCCAAGGGGTCACATGTAATGAAAAGAAAAAAATGATCAAAAACCAGAGCGTTATAAGGGAAAACCACTCCATCAGTTAGATTCTGGACCACAACCATTCTTCATTTATTGAAAAGGAAAAAAATAACATTAGACGTTGTGTAGAAAATGTAAAAAAAAAAATAGTGCTCCCACAGAACTACAGTTAGGAACCTTTCCCTGCAGCCATCCTGGCTGCAGATGCTGTGCCTTTATGAGCCAAAAGAACTATTTTAAATGTCCAAACTCAAAAAAGAAGTATGTCTACACTGACGGATATAACTGCAATAGTAACTTTGTGGTATACCAGGCAAGTTGCACAAAAGGCAAAGCATTCAACATTGGAAAAATGATTAACCCACTCCAATTAAGAGTGGCCAAACACCTTTCAGACACCATGCTTAAGGAGTTCAACAACCCATTGTCTAGACATGCTCAGGTCTGCAGGGACTATAAGAAGTTTGTTTTTCATGTCATTGGGGGAATCAGTTTCGGCCCATTACAAGGCAAACTGACTACAAAGCTAGAGAAAAAAGAACTTAAATGGCAGATTTGACTTAAAACTTATTGGAAACCCAGACTCAGTCAGACATGCTCCATTAAGAGTATTTTTGAGTTAAAGAAACTGGACCAGAGTAACGTTTACTAAAGAAACACATTTTTTTTTTACATTTTTTTGTATTTAGTGGCTATGCTTGAATTTAATTTTCATTTTTATCTTTAATGCTAGATGCTTAATTATATATAATTTTATTCATATGTACTTTAGGTTAGACATATGATATTTACTTTTTCTTGCATTGTAACTCTTTTAATTATATATATATATATATATATATATATATATATATATATACATATATATATATATATATATATATATATATATATATATATATATATATATATATATATGTATAGATTCACACACACACACACACACACACACGCACATGCACACGCACACACACACACACACACACACACACACACACACACACACACACACACGCATATATACATATCTGTGTGCGTATATGTGTTTATATGTTTGTGTATCTAAGTATTTATATGTGCCATTTACATATTTATTTTTTTGACTCTGTCCTATGTGTGGCCCATCTCTGACCCTTTCCCTTTTCCATCCCCTTTGTGTTCTGAGCATGGAAATTATCATACACACTCATCTTCACACATTTTTTAGTTTGTCTTGGTACCAACCCTGAAGGAAATTG
The DNA here is from genome assembly GCF_019279795.1 of Protopterus annectens. Classification (NCBI taxonomy): domain Eukaryota; kingdom Metazoa; phylum Chordata; order Ceratodontiformes; family Protopteridae; genus Protopterus; species Protopterus annectens. Next base: position 899,228,814 of record NC_056727.1, on the reverse strand, counting down.
ACTTTATTCTCTTTTGTCAAATACTTCCTACACTCTCACACATAGTTGCTAAGGTCTAATTACACCTCTGCCCTTAGCAGCATAATTCTTTTTTGAGTTCAGATAATCACCATGCTCCAACCCTCTAGCATCGCAGTATTTTATACAGAGGTGAATTTCACTGCAAACTGTTTGATTATTACTTACTATAGTAATATAACATAAATACAGGACTAGATGTTTACATTATTATTTGTTGCTACACTCATCACACTGGCTAACAGATACACAGTGGTTCAGTACTTACATAGAATATAAAGCACCAGTCACAATAAAAATGCAAACTAAGCATGTACCAGTGTTCCACTCACTATCACTGAATGCGCTCTGTTTATGTGCTCTTGCATTAATGCCTTTGTTGTAATTTACATAGCTTTTTATATGGAAAATAGAAAAGTGTATATTAGTTATTACTTAGATCTGATGAAACTGATCTTTTGATTTTAATATGAATACAAAGTGATCTTTAACATGGATCTTACATTAGAATTTATGACATCAGTCTAATTTAGCAGTTTGTATGCAGATATCATTCTTATACCACTAATTTTCCCTATTTTGGTTTGTTCTTCCTTAAGGAAAGTGTTTACTACTCTTAAGGCTGGAAAACTGCTTTTCCTCAGTACTAGATTTCATCCACTCTCTCTCTCCCTCTCTATATATGTATATGTATTTGTATGTATGTATATATATATGTATATATATATATATATATATATATATATATATATATATATATATATAGCCTTATGTGACTGAGACTAGACAGTTGGCTTACGTTGCACTGGCCGAGAGTGTTATCATTATATTCTGATGATTTATTACTTCACCTTTCAGTCCTCAGTCGAGATTAATCAGAGTAGTTAGAATTAATTTTAATCCCCTAAGTGTTTGATTAGGGCTTTTAGTTTCTGGGGAACTGAATGCAGACAAGTATTTGGGGGGTGGTGCTGTTTCAGTGTAATCTGTTAAAGAATTCCTCAATGAAAGAAATGTTACAAACTTATGATATCATTTTCAGCAAGTCAAAACAGTTGTGATAAAGATGGAAGGGCTTATCAGTAGGAGTGGTAAGCACTAGATAGTCTATCTACCACAAGAGGAGTGGTTTCTGGCCCAGAAATTGTACTTTATTGGCAGTTTGGGCAGTTTTTCCATCTCTTTCAACTTTCTATTTTAAAAACCTGCGTTTGCGCTTTTCCTGCCTTTCCTGTAACTAGTCTAGTCCATATACAGATTTGCTGCATCCAGGAGTGTATGTAAGCTTCTGAGCCCCCCAAGCCTTTATGTGTTGGAAGGAAGCCTTCTATCTTATCAGTGGGAGTGGTAAGTGCTAGGTAGCCTATCTACCAGAAGAGGAATGTTTTTTAGCCCAGAAATTGTAGTTTATTGGCCATTTGGGCAGTTTTTCCATCTCTTTCAACTTTCTGGTTTAAAAGCCTGTGTTTGCACTTGTTTCCCACCTTTCATGTAACTACTATAGTCCAAATATAGATTTGCTGTATCCAGGACTGTTTGTAAGTTTCTGAGTGGTGCCAAACTCTGCTCTTCAATTTTTCCCTTAGATCTGCTAGTTCTCTCCTCTTCTGCACTTTTACTAGCTTATTAGTCTAGCACTTTACCAGACTTCTTGTACCAATTATTGTAGCACACAAAAGTGCTATCAGTACTAAACGTTTTACAAGGAAACCGCTCCAGTACTTATTATTAATGCCCACCCCTCCAGACATATCTAAAAGTCAGTTCCCTGTGCATTCTCCTATTAACCTGGTGAACTTGGGTATCCTGAGTCCATGTAGCAACTGCCTCATGTACACTGACAACCCTCTCCTCTTAACTCCCAACACTCAGACTTGAGAGAGATGCACTTATATATCCAAATTGGAAGCCACGCACTCTCTAGCCAAGACCAGAATAGCTGGTCAAGAGGAGAAGGTCAACACTTGCACCACATCATGTGGAACACATAGCCCTCCAGAATACACACCAGCACTGCCTTCACATAAAAACATAAACCACACACCCACCTTCATGGAGGCTCTCAATAAAATCTACCCAAATAGCAGATACCTCAATGGCAGAAAAGCACTCAACCACCACAACACAACACTAATCACGAGACACATACCTCTCCTAAACAGTGTGGCACTCAACCAAAGCCCCTAAGGCAAAACAGCATGCCCAGTACTCTAGTCATAGGTGACTCAATAGTGAGGCACACTGATGTCCCATTCACTAGGTTGAGTAAGAAGAAAGTAACAGTCAGCTGCCTGTCATGTGCCAGGATCTGCCACATAAGGCACGCACTCAGGTCCCTCAACAACAGATACAAATATGACTCTGTCATTGTACATGTGGGTGTGAATGACCTGAGATGTACCTCCTTGGACTACATGAAAAGAGACATGGAGGAGCTCTCGGATTATGTAGCCCAGGTGGGTATAATCCTAGCACTGAGCAACATCCTACCATCGCCCAGAATGATATCACAGTACAAGCAGAAAATGATTATTTTCAACAATTGGCTAAGTTTCTGATGTCATTCTAAGGGGATCCAGTATCTGTCTGCCTGGGATGACATGACTGACAGACATCAATGCTTTACCAGAGATGGCCTGCATCTGTCACCCTTGTCTTCTGGATACTGGCCAGAGCTCTTGCCACCCCTATAGTGCCTTTTTAGGTGGTGTTCCAAAGACCAAATTACCACCGTAACAGCTATAAACAAATGCAATCTGAGGGTCATGCTGCTCAATGCTAGAAGTCTAAATCTCAAAATGTACTCACTCAAAGCACTCCTTAAAATGGAGAACATCAACATTTGTACTGTAACAGAGACCTTGTTCAAGGCAGCAGAAAGCACTCCTGCATGACCAGGCTATAACTCATTGCACACCTTTCAACCCCAGAACTTGGACTGAAGCTGCAAATGCGGTGGTGTTTCCATATTCATAAAGGATGTGCACACCTCCAGATTGGTAGCCCAACATAACGCATCTGAGATACTTCAGGTGCAGCTAACACTGGGTAAGACAGCGATTCAGGTTATAGCCTGCTATAGGCCCCCAACCATGTCCCAAGACTCACACTCCACGTTCCCAAGCACCCTGGACAATATTAGGGTCCAACCTAACACTTTCATACTGGACGACTTCAACTATCCCTCCATTAACTGGGAAAACTACTCATATACCAATACACTTGCCCAACGTTTTCTGGAATTCATTAATTCCAATGCCCTGGACCAGCTCATTCTTACCCCCACTAGAGGTGGCAACATCCTTGAGCTGGTCATTACTAACATGGGTGACCGTTGCTCTACACCAATAGTCAACTCCCCCCTGGTTAGATCTGACCACAAACTAATCATCTTGGAAATCCACATCCCCCTTGCAAAGGTAACCACCATGGAAAACTTCTCCAAAGCTAACTTTGGGTTCCCAAAAACAGAGGTGGCTAACTTCACAGCACCCATGCAAATGGAAAATATTTGCATGACCGCCGAATCATACACCAATACGAACACATACACAAATGCATGGATCTCTCCATACCCAATAGAACCAAGATTCTCTCCTCCAAAAAACGGAAGCCAATCTCGTGGTCCCCCTGCGATAAACAAACTCTACAACAGAAGGAGGGAACTGATGCAGAATAAGATGAAGTCCCAAGACTGGAAAAACTCCCTTATCAGCCTCAACAAAAAGTTGAGATCCCTCATCAAATCCTCTAAAGCTAGCTATGAAAACAGAATTGCAGTGGATAGCAAAGACAACCACAAGGCCTTCTATAGTTATGTAAAGAATCTCCACGACAATACCCAGATTTGCTCTAAGCTACTGTACAATGGCACCTCCTATACCGAGCCAACAGACATTGCCAATATACTGGCTGACAGATGCAGTGCCAAGTTTACCCCCTCCAAAGGACCAGTCACAATACTTGTAGATTGCCAGGCACCCAGTATTACTGCTGCACAGGTTAAAACAGCACTGTCCAAGGCCAGGAATACAGCTTCTATGGGACTTGACAATATCCCTGGCTGTGCTCTACATGAACTACAGAGTGAACTGGCACCTCACCTGTGTGCCTGTTCGGTCACAGCCTAACCGCAGGCTTTATCCCTACCAAATGGCACACTGCTACAGTCATCCCTCTCCACAAAGGAGGAGCAACTACAGACCCTGGGAACTAAATCCCCATTAGCCTGATGAGTCTGATATGCAAAGCTATGGAACGCATCATCATGGACCTAATAAACAAGGATATAGGGAATCTCTAAACTCTGGATCCCACACAGTTTGGTTTTGTGAAGGGTAGATCATGCCTGCTCAACTTGGTCAATTTCTTTGAGTCAGTCACCAGAGCTGTGGATGAAGGCAAGGTGGTTCATACAGCCTACCTTGATCTGGCCAAGGCCTTTGATACCATTTCCCACTTAGGAATCATAGAAAATCTCACTAAGCTAGGCATCAACCTCTATATCACTAGGTAGGTTGCAAACTAGCTCACAGGTAGAACCCACAGTGTGAAAGTAGCTGACTCCAAGTCAGACTGCTGACCAGTCACGAGTGGAGTCCCACAGGGTTCAGTTCGGGGTCCTCTCCTGTTTGGTATCTACTTTTATGAAGTCCAGGCCAACACAAAGGGACTCTGGCTGACAAAGTTTGCAGACAATTGCAAGTTGGGAGCTATTATTAACTCCCTAAGTGATGTTGACATCCTACAGAAAGGCCCCACTGAGACCAACGACTGGTGTCAGAACCATGGTCTTAAGCTCAATGCCAAAAAATGTGCCATCATCCCCTTTGGGAAAAACCTAGTTCCCATGAATTACCACATTGATGGTAGTCCACTGAACACAGAAGGTGTTATAAGATATCTGGTAACACAGGTTGACGGCAACCTCTCTTTTGACCACCACATTGCTAATGCGGTCAGAAAGTCCTTCTGTGTGGCACATCTCATTACTAAGGGTTTTGCATCCAAGAAGAAAGAAGTCATTGTCTCCCTCTACTCTTCCCTCATTAGGCCAATCATTGAGTACAATGCTCCATTTGGCATGTACCTCACTAAACACCTGCAACAACTGGAAAGGCTGCAAAAGTACCTCACAAAGAGGATCCTGGGCCTTAAACATTTGTTCTATATGGACAGACTCAAAAAACTCCAACTATTCTCTGTCTCAAATCGCCTACTTAGAGGTGATCTCTGCTTGACTTACAAAGCCATTTTTGGCCCAACTCTGTTAGGAATGCTACATCTAAAGAAATGGCAATCTCTCCACACCACACACTCCAGAGACCTCAACCTCATTACCACAATCAACAGAACATGCTGGAGGGACAGGTTCATAACCTAGAGACTGCCCATGCTATGGAATAAACTTCCCATACATGTCAAGCAGAGCACCTCACTGGCCCTCTTCAAGAGAAATGTTGATGAGTGGATGGGAAATCGAAAATTCACCCCAGGGATAACTCCAGTGTGTTTACTTGACAGAGGCATTGGGAACTAAGGTTGGGTGGCATGATGCCAGGGTAATCCTATGGGCTAGGCTTGTAAAGGTTCCAGGGCCATTAGCCTAGTACACACCTATGAACCTATGAACCTATTTGCCTGGATATGACCCAGAAGATCCAAGGCATAGACTGGTTTTATTCTTCCATAAGTCTTTTATGCCTCACAGAGCATACCAATCTTTTCACTCAAAGGGCTTTTTGTTTTGCTGAAATGGCTTATTTCTAACACTATAGGATTCATGCAAGATATATCCTAGTATAACTTGGTGAATACAATTTAGGTTATTGCACAAATTAAATGGTGCTCCTGTTCTGCAATTTTAGAATAAGCTTTGGCAGTATGATCTCTCTGGTTTGGGAAAAACTAAGGGATGGGGGTTTAATAAACTCCCTGTAGGAATAGTGTAGGTCCTACATGGAGGGTACCATGGCTGTGTCTGTGGCCCCCCGTGGCAGATCGTCTTGCATATTAATAAAGGCATGCTAATGAGGGAGAGCTGTGTACTATGGTTGCTGAATCAGTGGAGGGGGTGTGTTACAGTGTCCGGAGAGGAGTAACACACCCCCTGCACTGTCAAAGGGCCAAATGGCACTGAAATATAAAAGTGAAATATTTTATTTCCTTTTTTTTTGTGTGTTTGCACAGTGCAGCGAGGCACTTAGCAATGGACACGTGTTAGACATCTAAAAATAGAAACTATATACTTTTAATTTTAACTTCAGAGGTCATGTTTAAGCATAGCTGAGCATGTTTGAGTGGCGCAGTACTCAGCAGTGCTTAAACATAGCTAAGAACTATATAGAAATCTATAGCAGTAGTCATCATAGTGTCCCAGCCAAGTGTGTAGTAGGTGCATGGTTCGAATACACAGACAGGCCATTTGGTTTTTACATTTGATTGCAAAGTTTTATAAATTATTTTTTTATTTTATTGATGTATGTATTGACATATGTTAACCAGGCTAGTCTAGCTGAGCCAGAGCCCATTATCAGTGGAAACTGGAGGAGAAAAGATCCAGTTACACACAAGTCTACAATACCTAAAATACAGACCCCAAGATAAAGAAATTAAAATACATAGGGTCAGGAAATATAGAAGTGCAATACAATATTCACTTAATAATAAAGTAGTAGTAATGAACAAATAATTTAGTTTTTTTTAATGTGGTTTTCCCTTAGCTAAGCTCTGCTAAGCACTGCTAAGCCAAGCCAAGCAGTGTTTAAACAGGACCCATTTTAGCACTGCTTAGCAATGTGCAGCTCCACTTAGCTGATTTGGGCACTGCTAAGCAAACCCTGTTTAAGCAGTCCTCAGCTCAGCTAAGCTAGTTTGAGCACTGCTAAGCATTGCTAAGCATTGTCAGTTTAAGCACTGCTTGGCTGAACTCAGCGGGTTTGAGCAGTGCTAAGTGAAGTGCTGCATTTTTAAAAATGGCCCAATGGAGGCAAAGGGTGGGACAACAGCCTTATTTAAGTGCAACAGGCAGGAATACCGCCAGTATCTGTTGGCGTTTGATATTGGCAGAGATTATAGCAGGAGCTGGAGATGGTGCTCACTTTCAGTGGGGCATTTTGGTGTCCAGGGTCATGGTTTGACTCCTTGTGAAAGACCATGACATTTGCAGGGCCAGTACCAGGGGTTGGAATACAAATCGGAGGCCTAGAACCATCTGGCACATGACCTCACCAGTGCAACTGGTATCCCCTGGACAGGTGAGCAGGTACATCACCATTATGATGACCGGAAGCGTAGGAAGGGGGATCTCTTGGCCACATGGATCCAAGATGCTCGGGCTTACAATGCCCCACAAGTTTGTAAGTATTATAAGCATTATTTTACCAAATTCTAGTATAAATATGTGAAAGAGAGGTATATATAATTGTGTTTTTCTCTCCCCACAGCTGCAGAGGAGAGAGCTTACAATCTGGAGGCCCATGCAGGGTGCCTGGCCAGGTTGTGCCATGAGTGTGGTGAGTACAGATATATCTTGCAATCTATAGTAATATAAATAAAAAGGAATACAGTAGTAACTGCCAGTAGGTATATTCTGTTTTGAGCATATTGCAATGAATGTGGTCATAGACCTGGACTGATATAAATGAGTAATGCCAGGTACAGTTCAATACAGGTGAAATTATGAAACCTGCTAATGTTAAGGAAATAATGTTACAACTGTCTTAATAATGTTAAAGAAATAAAAGTTTATACTCTATTAATAATGTTAAGGTAATAAAGTACAACTGCATTCATAACGTTAAAGAAATAAATTCAACTGCATTCATAATTTTAAGGAAATAAAGTTCAACCACAGCCACAGTGTTAAGGAAATAAAGTTCAACTGATTCAGAATTGTTAAGGAAATAAATTTACTACTGCATAAATTGTAGAATAACAGCTGACTTGCAACACCTGCATTATCTAAAGTGTTTGTCAATAAAGACTGTTAGATGTATATCAATCACTGTTTCATGTCACACCTAGTAAAGCTGTGTTGTGCAAAATGTGTGTATTTTGGGCTGTTGGTCAAGAAATCGAGTATTACAAGTGTTGTGAAGAAAACATGGGAATAATACCATGAAGTGACTGAAGGTTAGCTGATAAAGAACTGTTGTACTAAAGCGTAGATGTGGAGCTGTACTAGAAGATATAGCATTATGATATTTGTCTTTCACTAAGATCTGAACCTAGAATAGTAATGGGTAATGTATACTAGTGTGCTTATCTCAGAATGGTCTTGTGTTAACCATTGCATTTCAGTTATATGCATTCCTGAACTTAGTTACACTGCTGCAGGCAAGTATGAAGCTGTAATAGCTGTAGACTGCAAATATACCATCTGCAACTGTATATGGGTGAGGTAGGCAACCCAGCACTCCGATATGGTCTGTACACATCACACATATTCCCATTCAGTAGATGTTAAATGTGCACACCTGCATTCAAAGTATTAATACACAGTTCACATACTATCTCTGTCTTGCATGACTCTCATGCATTTGTGTTCAAGTGTCACTGCAGTCTTGTATGACACTCCACCTGTATTACCAGGTCACACTTTGTTACCAGGTGAGCTCTAGGCATATATTAGTCAATCAATATTCAGCAGTGGCTCAGTAGCTCAGCGTTATAAACGCTAGGTATGATATACATTCTGTCACACACAGACCAGGGTTTGAATCCAGGGACAAGTGCTACTAAATATTAATAGAACCTGTTATGTATTGTTAGCAGATGCTCTCCCCACAGGAATTACAGATAAATAAATGGATGTATAGCTGTAATTTGTGTGTCCAGATGTACCAGAGTGTTAACAGCATTGCTCAGCAAGGTGATAAGATTACAGTAAATAAAAAGTCAACAAGTACAATACTAATACAAGTTATTAAAACACAAAAAACTGTTTAATCTTGACACAGCTGTATGCCTGGATTGTCTGTGAATGTCTGCTGATAGTCTAACCTCATGCCTGCCATGGACGGCATGATAAGCATAAACCCTCTGTACTGTGCACAATACATGTCTCTCAAATGTCACACTATCACGAACTGTGATCACTGTTGCCAAATCCCTGGGACACCGATTTAACAGCCACTTGATTTATCTCAATAGCACAGTCGCACTACATCAGTCCACAGTACACCTTAGTAGTCACATATGTTCCCCTGACATTTAATAGTTCCCTCTTGTTGTGTACCTGTAGGTGTTACAGCTTGGCTCATACTGTCCCATGTGGATAGCTTGAGAGGTATGTAGGTGCTACAGAAGCTATAGGGCACTTGTATACATAAATTAAGGGCAGACTTGTAGAGTATATAAGAGTTCTGTTGCAAACAATATAGCCTATACTGGTATAATGGCATGTATTTCTCTCAACCCCACCCCTTATCTGCATATAATTTATTATTGTTATACCTCGAGTATGGTTCACTTTAACATATGTTGTTCTCAAAATGTTATGTTGGGCCTTGTGTTTTATAATTGTTATGTATTACAATGGTTGCATACTAACATACCTTGTTGAATTACCTATGTTGTTGGCCTTATGCCATAACTGTAACTGGCATGCTGTTACAATACTGAATATTATCCCAATTATTGCTGTGTTCTATATGTTATGCAATGTCACATTACTGGGTTATGCAATTTGTTCTGGCATGCTGTTACAAGTAACCACATGTTCTCTTCATTACAAACCTACACACTTTGAAAAACTTCAACACTATAGCTTGACTGGGTAGGCCGGTTTCCGCTAAGCCACCTACTCTACCTCAGCCGACCATGGCACCGGGTCCCAGCACATCTGGGACCCAACCTGGGACTGCCCCCTCTGCTGGTCCTGCAGCGCCTCTGGGCAGAACTGCTTTAGGTGTTGGGGCCCATCCCCCCCTGGGAGTGGGTGCGGAGAGGGGTCACCCATTGACAGCTACCAGGGATGGTGCACAAGATCATCCAGTGTGGTTTGGATGATCACCTGTGCTGGATTGAGGGCAGACTGGCCAACCCTTCCCCAACATTCCACTCTCTCTTTAAAAAAAAAATGGGGATCTGTCTCACAAAAAAAATCGCCCCATAATAGCTCTCCATTTTTCTCACACCTACACTGCCCACAATCAAGCATTACAGCAATTATTCAACAAAGTTATGTCACTCACACCCCTCTTACTAGAATGTGAGGCTCCAAATTCCAAATTGTCCACAACCTGTACAGCTGTTGCTGTACAAGAAATGGAGAGCTATGATTCTTTCCTACACCTGTACTGCACATCCCTACCTGCCTTTCATATTCTTTTTCCCCCTGCTTTCCCCCATTTCACCACTTTCCTATCACCCCCCTTTTTTTGGAATTAGCGCAAGTTTAAGTGGAGCTAAATGAAGCAGTGTGGCATGCCATAGCATGAAAACCCTCTTTAACCCACTTAAAACTGCTTTAATCACTTATATGTTCCTGACACTGTTATGCACATTAGCAAAATAATTACTGCTGCCAAATCCCAAACCAAGAACCCTGTCAACTACAGCATAGTGCATTAGCCCACCAGGCCACTCATTTCTGCTGAATAGCAAGTGTTTCCATAAACATATTCTGATTGCCAGTGATGCACATCAACAAAAATAATGACAGTTGCCAAGGTTTGAACCTGGGACCCTGTCAAATATAGCATTGGGCATTAGCCCACTAGGCCACTCAGCTCTGATTAATAGCAGTTGTTTCTATAAACATATCCTGATTGCCAGAGACACATTACATTTACATATAATAGGATAAATGACAGCAAACTTGGGACTGTGATGCAGACACCAAACCAGTACAGAGCCAAATACATGTTGATGGATGTACGTGAGGCCTACAATATCAGGTAGAGCTGACAACTGCACAGACTGTTGCAGAATGTCCACAGTTGTGCCACCTACTTTTGGCACAGTTGTCACAAAACCTATTCTGTGTGCTGAAGTAGTGGCAAGTCAGTGCAGATTGAGGTTACAAAATCATGACAGAGAGTTCACTGTCACATCTCATACCCATCCGAACACACATGTTCATGCAAATCCTGTGTAAAACACTGTATGAATACACATATCCTGCAAATACACCTGCTATAATATTGCCTCATTATCTCTGTCTGTTACATTCCTAGCATGCCTTAAATTTTGACACCCACAATCCTGGCTTCCATTCCAGTTTGTTGCACATCAAGTACATGCTTGTCAATACAATAAATAAATAACTGAGTCCTACAATTTTCAGCAGAACTGGTTGCTGCTACTGCAGTCACTGCCACCCATATTAACACGTCAAAGGCCTTTAGGTTGGTACACACTTCACAAACATGTATAGGTGTCCTAAATGTCACCCACCACTCTCTGGATGGCACTATTACATAACATATGTACCAGAAGCACATGCCTCACCTGGGCTGTTATGGATGCCCTCACCCTGGCTGCGCTGTGACAACAAAGCTGACAATGCTCCCTCACTGACATATACAGCTTGCTGTCCCCCAATGTGTTCATAATCCCCAGTATGACTCCTGGGCAGAATGCAGCAACTGCAGCCTGCAACATATGCATCAGTATGTCCAGTTACCTGCTACAGACCTACCATACCTCCCAAACACCTAGAACAGAGAATACACACAACACCCGTACATAAAGGGGTAGGGGGGGAAGGTCAAGTGACAGGGGCATGTGTTACGAAAGTTGTATTACGAATATAAGAAACATTATATTACGAACTAGATCGTGATATAAAAGTGCATGTAGACTTTACACGTTACCAGTATGAGTATTCAAGAATACTATGATTAACCAGCAACTTAATAAAAATTCTGAGACTAAAATAAAAAAGTTAAAGAGGGATACTGAAGCCTATAAGAATAAGGCCGGTTATCCAACTCCACCCCCCTCACAAGATAGGAATTTTTCTGAACAGCAAGCACTCCCACAACGTAATAACGTTCAAACACATAATTCAAGAGAAGAAATGCCATCAATGAGTACGAGGTATAATAGTGTTTATCACGAGCAGAGGGATGTAGCGTGTTTAGTTAATAATAACAATAGTGCAATTGTGGATAATATGGAACAAACGAGTAGCCAGGGAGGAGGAGAACAACATTCTTTTTCCAACAAAGGACAGAATCATCAGAAACAGTACAACACGAGAGGGCAGAACAGAATGAGGAAATAGACAACAGTTTAAAAATACTTCAAAATAAAAAAGGTGACTTTAATATATATAACTATTCTAGTTATATAGTCCCCGTGGAACTTTGTGAACTTTTTTCCAAAGGTTTAATGTTTGTTCCGTCTCAGCATTTTAATTTATTAAGAACTTTAATTGATTTAAAGCTATATATATGAAAGCTTAATTATTGTTGTTAATGGGAAATGGTGAAATGTTAAATGATGTTTTGAGAGTACCGAGTACATTTAATCCTCCCATACATCCCTTACTGTCGTTGTTTGAATCTTTGTGCAAGTCTGAAATTAGAAGTATACATTTGAGAAGTAAAGTTGATTTTAATGTTTCAGAAGATGAAAGAGATGCACTGAACACAATTAAATCAATGCCTGTTCGTATATTGAAACTGGACAAGTGAGGGGGTTTGGTTTTAATGGATTTGGAACAGTATGATGGTAAAATGAGAAGTGTATTGGGGGTGACACATATATATTGTCTAGTTTGAATGAATTGGATACTGCTTATAAACGTATAAATGTTTTTTTTAATGATTTGTTTTTAGAAGGTTTTATCGATTTAAGTACTTTGATTTATTTGATTACACTTTGTCCTAAAATGCCATCAGTATTTGGACAACCCAAGATTCATAAAAGTTTAGAAAATCCTCCAGTGAGAACCTTAGTAAATGCTAGGTCTTCTGTAACATATGCTAATGCTAAGGTTGTTGATAATATCTTAAAAAAATAAGTGAATAAGGAAGATCAAATATGTAAAGACTCGTGGGCTCTTTTATCTGCCATTAGTCAATTGGCATATCATGATAATATCAAGTTTTTAACTGTGGATGTAACCAATTTGTATTTTTCTATACCCCACAATGTAGGGATTGAATGGGCAGTAGAAAGAATGGTTTACCATGGGGCTGAGGATAAAGAAGTGAGATTAGTCCCGGAACTGTTAGACATCATATTAACTAATAATTTTGTGATGGTTGGTAAGGAAATTTGGCTACAAAAAATGGGTGTAGCTATGGGATCCCCATGTGGGGCTAGTTTTTCAAATTTAGTAATGGCTCAATGGGAACATCAGCATGTATTTAATGATGAAGGGACCCAAGCTAGGATAATGTTTCATACAAGATTCCTGGACGATATTTTTATTATGTATGATGGTGTATGATAATTGAGGTTAATAGTTTTATTGATAAAATAAATATGAGTACAACTTTTTTGAAATGTACTCATAAAGTGGCAAAAGATAAAATTGCTTATTTAGATGTAGAACTCATAAAAGATTCGAATGAAAGACAATCTAAAATTCATCATAAGGAAACGTACTCAAATACATTGTTACATTATACAAGTGCCCATCCATACCAGCAGAAAAGGAGTGTGTTAAAGGGCCAATTGGTATGTGCTGCTCATATGGTAACAGAAGAAAGTGCATTTCAAGAGGAATGTAATACATTGAAAGGTATGTTTGTTAGAAGGGGATACCCTGAAAGCATGTTATGAGAAATTATTGAAGAAGTGCAATATAAGAGAAGTGTAGGAATATACAAGCCTATTTTAATGAAACAATGTAGTATTTTGAGTAGGGGAGAGGCAACCAGTCATATAGAGATGGAGGTTGTGACATCTATGACTACAACTAGGAATATTACATCGAAGACACGTAATTTTAAAATGAGTTTCATTACTCCATTTAGTTTGGAGGTCAATATGATTAAATTGATTTTATCTAAAAATTGGAATGTATTTACTTTTGAAACTGGTTTTATAGAAAAGTTAGGTGATGCACCAATGGTTATATATAGAAAAGGAAATAGTTTAAAGAGTATTTTGGAAACAAATAGGACGGGGATACATAGAATAGAAGGAACTTTCAAATGTGAGGCTTGCAATTATTGTAGGTATATTGCCACCAGTACTAATATTTCGATTAATGGTAAGACTTATAAACTGAGAGGAAGATATAACTGCCAGTCTAAGTCAGTTGTATATTTGGCCACCTGTCAGTCTTGTCCTGCATTTTATGTGGGCAAGACTGACAGAAAATTTAAAGCTAGGATATATGAACATGTGTATAATATTAAGAAAAAGAAATTAGACAATGCCTTAGCTAGGCATTCTAATGAATATACTACACATTCTTTTTCTTTCAGGATATTAGATCAGATTGTTCCTAATATAAAAGGAGGCCCATACCAGTTATTATTAGAGCAACAGGAATTAATATGGCAATTTAAATTACAGTCATATAAAGCCACAGGTTTGAATGAAAAGGTCTCTTTAACATGTATTTTAAAATTGAGAAGTTTGATGTGCCAGAAGGAGTATTTGTTTGTTTGTGTCTTTTGGCTTTTCTTGGTTAGGGGTCGCCACAGCGGAACTCCGGTCCGCTAATGATTGGTAGTTGATTTTTACATGCCGAGTTACCAGCCCTGATGCACAACCTTCAACGAAGGTACGCCCATTCACGCATGTCTCCACACAGAAGATGCTCTAGCTGAGAATCGAACAGGACAGCGTCTTACTGTGAGGCGACAATGCTACCGCAGCACCACCACCGCGGATCTGTATTTATTATTATATTATTATATTAATTCTTCCCCATTTATTAAACATAGGTTTTTAATAATAGTTTTATAGGTTTTATGTTTTATATTTATTAGTGGTACTTGATGTTTAACATACTTAATACATTTTTAGTGTTAAATGTATATTGAATAATAATTAGATTAATTAGTTGTTATTAGTACATGATTAATTGTTTCTATTTAAGCTGTGGTGGTTTTTCTGGTTGCTGTCTGCGGAAGTTTAGCCACTGCTGCTGAATGAAAAGCCTATTGAAATAAATTGTTGTGCTTTACGAATATAAAATGAATACTTCTTTTGCTCCAAGTTCGTTTTTGTACTCCAGTTGCCGATTTGTGCTTTAGTCTGTTTGTATTTGGACTTTTGAGAGGGGCATGTGTTACAGTCTTCCCCTACAAACAAACATAGTTGCTAGACCAGCAGCTACTGCAGCAGCATACATATTCTGATGCAAATGCTGTATGACACTCACATCTGTCTCCTTATTGACCTCAACCCACAATATTAAACAGTAAACTACCACAGAAGTAGAAAGTCTTTTCACAATGGCCAAACATAGCATGCAAAACTGTGGACATACCATATAAATCTAAACAGTGGACAGTATTTCTATCTACCCTCTATGATGCTGTAATCCCCACACCTCAATAATGTTCTTCTCACACACCAGGAAAAGGGCAAAGGCCTACATGAAGGCCTAAAATATAGCACTGTGTTGCCTTGCCATTGGCTAATGAAAATGCAACCCAGGTGTTCTGGATGCAATTAGTAAGTGTGAGCCACAGATTGGTGCACAGGCAATTACATGTTAATGAGCATTACCTACAAAAGCCAAGCTGCTGCTTATGGTAAACAGGTCTGTGACTTTGTTTATGAAGACAGATTGTGCTATCCTAGCATTATGCTACAGGATTTCTGCACATAAAGGAGTACAGCACGATACCAGGTATGTAAAAGAATTCCCTATGTAATGGGATGCAGATGGGGGGATGCAGTCATGGGAAATAGGGATTACAACAGTAGGTTTGTAGTACATATCGTGGAATGACATGTTGCTGTTAGCTGTCTAGCACCTACAAGCTTCCCTTTTGGCTCTGTCTGCTGTGACATACATCACAGCTCTGGCCCCTGAGTCCCCCCAGCAATGGTCATCTCATGTATGAATGCTACTGGATTTTGTATTAGACAATAGTGACAGTAAGCACTGGTGGATAGAGCTGGCATATCACATGATGTACTGTCAGTCTACTCCTCTGTGTCTGTGAATGTCAGACAGGCATAGTTCAAACATTGTCCAGGTGTCCCAACTGTTCCTGATGTACTCTGGATATGTCACTGTATCTCCACACCTGTATCTCATCACCTGAGAGCTATGGCTAGCATACCTGTTGACCCCCTACAGCAGGACAGCAGTTTATAGCCAGCAGTAGTGGGTGGACACAGGCTCTGCCTCAGGAATAGAGTGTAGTTATTGAGCATGCAATGTAAGGGAATGGATACAGTACCAGATATTAATGTACCACAACTGCTTTCTGAGATGTCTGGTGTGTGACAGCCAGATTTCACACAGTCTGAAACAACCATTACGTATTGTCCAACTGTTTTCCAGACATCCACATTTGTCTGGCAGAGGGTCCACATATATCAGCCACATGTACACATTCTGCAAACATCTGTGTGCTGCGAATGTCTGATACCTACAAGGAGGATACCCTATAGTACCTTTGCAGTGCTGTCTGTAATTATGTTACACAGATGTTCCCATACACCTGTAGTACCACTCACCTATTTGTCAGATGTGGCTGTATGACATGGTACTGGAATGTTGCCCATAGGGAACACACCACAGTAGATGGCAGTGATGGGTGTGGACATATAACAACACAGTCCATCACAGCACACAGAGCCATAACTGGTATACCTAGGATCATATGAGGTTACTAGGCTAGTGGCCTTGAGGCCCTCATAAGCCTAGCCCAGAGTTTAGCCCATGTGAATGCAATTCAGCACCCAAGTCTCCAGTCCATCAGGGACACAGGTGATATCCCAAGGGTGCATGTCCTATTAACCATCCAGTTATCCAGGTTTCGCTTGAAAAGGTGTAAAGTGGTACTCTGCCAGGTACTCTGCCTGATGTGGACAGGGTGTCAATTCCACAGGTGGGTGAGTGTGTGGGACACACATCTGACCCACCAACAAGTCCTATTGATGTCACAGACCAGGTTGAGGACATGTGTGTGGTTTAATAGAGTGGAGCTTGACTTGCAGTTGTGCAGCAGTCCCATCAAGGTGGAGTCCATGATTGCCTTGTATGCTGGGTAGCCTATCTGTGTATGGTAGATGTTTGAGGCTTTGGTATTCCCTCATGAGGAACCTCTGTGATCTCCCCAGCTGCTGCATGTGTTTTGTGAGGTACATGATGAAAGGGGCATTATACTCAATAATGGGCCTTATTAGGGAGGATTACAGGGATGTTATGAACCCCATGTCCCTGGATGACATACCCTTATGTATGAGGTGGGCCATGTAGAAGGCTTTCCTTACAACAGAAGCAACATGGTGGTCAAATGTCATGCTACCATCAACCTGTGTGCACAAATCACTCTCGACTGATTGCATGCTTAGGATGTTGTTAGTACTGTGATACTATGTGGGACATCACTCTCCCCAAAGGGGGTGACACTGCATTTTGTGATATGCAGCCTGAGGCTATGTTTCTGGCACCAGTCATGTGTCTGCGTGAGACCCTCTTGGCAGATGTCCACATCACTAGGGAATATGGTGACAGCACCCAGCATGCATTCTTCTGCATACATGGTCAGCCATAGCCTACTGGTTGTGCCCTGCACCTCAGAAGGGTAAATCACACATAACAGAGGCTCAAACAGAGAGCACTGGGTTATGCCACTAGTTATGGGTCTACTGCTTGTGGTAGCTTCACCTATGTGGACTAGGTGGATTCTGTCTGTGCGTCAATGTGCTACTCATCTGGTAACATATGGATTGATGCCTTGTTGGGAGTGTATATCTATTATGTGCAAGTGGAGTACTGGAAAAGTCTTTGGCCAGGTCAGGGTAGGCAGTGTGCACTGTCTCCCCCTCATCCATGGTTTTGGTGACTGTGTCATAGAAGTCAACCAAATGTAACAGACATGATCCCCCCTTGACAAAGCCTAACTGTGCTTGTTCAAGTGTGTGGAGGTTGCCAATGTCCTTGTTAATGAAGTTCATTATAAACTGTTCCATGGCCTTGCAGATGAGCCTAGTTAGACTGATGGGTCTATAATGTTCTGGACTGGTGGATGCCCAACCTTAGTGTAAATGGGTGACAGCGGGTGTCCTCCACTCGGCTGAGACAAAGGTGGTATTCAGGCTTTGGTTGAATACAGTGCCTTCTGGTGCTGCAAGGTCATGCTTGGGGTCTTGTAGGATGCATCCTGTGATGTGCTGGGCTCTCATGGTGGCTGTATATCATGACTATGAGATGGCAGTGATGACCTGTTCCCTACATATAAGAGGAAGGGGGCAGGTACTGAGGATGTCCTGATGTACTGAAGGGGGGACAGGGGGTGAGGCTTACACTGACTGTCAGTCATCAAGTATGCTATACCTACAGCACTTGTATATCTAGTTTCCGTGACCACCACTACTGAGCAGATATGAGTGCTTCCTTTGATGTTGCAGAGATATGTGGAGAAGGAGATATGATTGTCTGTAGTGGATGTCACCAATGTGAGCTTGGGGTTTGTTTTGTAGGATTCCAGTACTGCTCTTATTTGCTTATGCAAGCTAAGGAGAAATTGCTTCAAATTGGGCACCTGCACCTTCTTTGTCTTGGACAGCAGTATGTCATCCCTGTTATAGACACTATTTATTGCAGATGTCCACCACACAGGTTTATGTATCCTTGGAGAGGATGATGTAGTCCTGTTGGGTATACCTGACTCCATGAAATGCACAGATAGCACTTTTGTGCATTTTTGGATATTGGTGCCAGTTTCTACAGAGGGGATGGGGGCTGTAAAGCTGTTTATACCATTCCTCAGGTGGCTGTATTCAACTATGGAGTTGTTTGTATGTCTGACCCTAGCTAGATGGGTATTGTGGGGGATGGTGACTGCAAACATGACCTCTTTATGGTTGGTTTGACCATGGATGATGATACTGTATGTATGCTGCAGTGGTTACCAATTTTGTTTAATATCAACTCCAAGAGACCTTCACCTTATGTGGGGGTAGCACCTAGCTACTCCAAGGTGTTTGCATTTCCACTGTTGCTGGATCACTGGGCATTTGTGTGTTGGCATGAGTAGATCCTCCAGTGTATGTTTGGGTAGTTAAAGTCACCCAGAGTCAGAGTACGGACTTGAATCCTGATAGAATTGATCAGGACCATATAGGCAGAATGGGCTTCCTGGTCACATGTGGGGACTGGTTGCTACCTATGCTTTGAATAGGTGTCATTGCAATGGGTAACTGCTGCTGCAGTGTCTCCAGTGTGTCTTACTGTCTGAACAGCCTAGAGGTGTGTATGTCTTTCATATATAGTGAAACCCCACATCCCATGGCTTTACTGCCCACACCTTGGGGTATGACTCTATGATAGGATGGTTAACCATGTAAGTCCAGAGTGCTCTCTGCAGCTTTGAATCATGTGTCTGTGACTGCACAGATGTCAGCATTTCCCAGGGTTAAGACTGCTTGCAATGAGCACAGATTCATGTTTAGAATCCTAGCATTTAGCAGCATGGCCTTTAATTTGCTATGTGCCAACAGTTGTATGTTGGTAATGTTAACCTCACCACTCTTCTTAATAAAGGCACTATAGGGGTGGCAAGAACCATTGCTAGATGCCTGAAGGCCATTTGAGACAGATGGAGGCCTTTTCTGGCAAAGCATTGTGGTCTGTTGATCATATCATCCTAGGCTGTCAGGTACCGGACCCCTTGGAATGGCACCTGAAACCCAGCCAATTGTTAAGGTCAGTCATTTCCTGATTGTATTGCAGCATCATTCTGGGTGACATCGGAATGATGCATAAGGCTTGTGACATACCTGCCTGGGATACATAATCAGTGTGCTCAATCATGTCTCACTGCATATAGTCCAGGGAGGTATGTCTCAGGTCAGGCACGCCAACATGGACTGTGACAGACTCATAACAGTACCTGTTGTTGAGAGACAACAGAGTATGTGATATGACAGATTCTGGCACCTGACAGACAAGTAACTGTTACCTTCCCCATATACAGCCTGGTGAGAGGCACATTTGTGTGTCTCACAATGGAGTCTCCTATGACTAATATGTTTGACTAATGGTAACGCCTTTGTGACTGTGGGTCACAGGTGTGTGGTTATGAGTAGTATGTGCTGTGGAGGGCTGTGGAGTTCACGTGTGTCTTTGCCTTGGGGGTCTCCTTTGTTTGTGGATGTGCATGTTGAGGGTCTCTGCATTTGTTGGTGTGTGTTGTGTAGGTGTGGGTGGTGTGTGAGGTGTACTGATTGTGTCGACAACCTGTTTAGTACTAGATATGTGGGCTTGAGAGGGAGGTAGCATGGACTGTAGGTTGCTAATGTCATTGCATCTCTCACAAATTGTGTTCCTTGATGGTGTTTGTAGATGGTTGTCCCTGTACATGAGGCAGCTGCTACACTGTGCCAGGATGCCCATATCAACCAGACTGGCAGGGGAAACTATAGGACATTGTCAAGCCATATTTTCCAGAATCTGAGGGAGGAAAGCCAGGGAGACCTAATGGGTGGGCCTACAGCCCAGGTGTTTAAAACAAAAGTAGGAGGCTGACTCTACTGCATACAATGTAGACAGGCTATAAAGCAGTAATAGGTATAACCGAAAAGATTTATTTTATTTTATTTATTTTATTTATCATTTGTTGACCGGGAAAGTCCGACTAGGTTCTACAGAGCCTGTTTTCAGCGGAGGCCCAGGGAGAAATGCTCCAGATGCATGTCTTTGGAAGATGCAGTTGAACACCCTAGAGAACATGCAGCAAGTAGCAGGAAATAGCAAGATCAGGTGGGTAATGCATGATGTATTGCCACTATGTTGCTGATAGCCAGATACACACTGTGGTGATAAATGACGAGGTATGATGTGGTAGTTAGTGGAGGATAGTGCTGGCAAATGTGGATGTGCAGGGTGTGCACATAATGGAGAGCAATGTATGTGGTCCTGTGATGTGCTCCCCTCTTCTTGTCTTTCAGGAGTGATGTACAGATGTAGGAACCCACCATTTTCAGCAGCCGAGAATGAAGCCATAGTTGACAGACTGAGACTCTGTCACCAGATCCTGCTGTTGAGGAGTCGCCGTAATCAGCAGCAACATGCTGCCCTGTGGGCAGACATCATGACATCTGTAAATCACGTCGGGCTACAGGAAAGGAGCTATGAGCAGGTCCAGCACCAGGCCACAAATATGATTAATAATGCATGGCAAAGGGCTGCATCTGTGGCCAGGGACCATGCTGGCACCTGTGGAAGGCTTGCAACACAGCAACCACTCTTGGCCACAGAAGAGTTCCTGGCACACCTGGATTCAGCCACCAGCTCAAGAAGATCAAACACCCCATATGTTGTGAAGATGGGTGGCACAGCTTCCGCAGGAGAGGAGTGTCCGGGGAAGCCTCCTGTTGTCATCACTTAAATACTGCAGCAGTCATAGTGGCAGCGTCTGCATACCTGTACACAGATGTCAGGTCAATGTGCATTTGGGGGGGTTGTAATGCACACGTGTGCACACATAGTGTGAATGTCAGCAATGTGGGCAGTATCACAGTTCATACTGTACATGTTGATATATACACATGTTATCCTGTACCAATGCCACATTTGTGTCTGCTGACGATACCCCTCCCCCACAATTCCATAGGTACCTCTGGTGTGGCCAGAGTCCAACATCCTGTAGCCAGTGAGTATGAAACTGTTTTGTTATGACTCATCTATACCCTAGGCATGTTAAGGGCTGCCAGTTTGCTGTGGAGACAACTATGAAGCTTAGCCATATTGCAATACTTGTATGTTCAGTTGTGGAGGGGTTCACTGCAGCACATTACAACAGTAATCACAGTAGCATATGTATAGGAACTGCAACATATTTGCATGTATTTTTGTGAAGGTCTAGGCACTCTGCTATAAAGAGGGCATTAGTATGGTGGAAATGGGTGCACTGTGTTTTAGGTGAAGGTCCATCACATACACTGACATGTTGCTTATCTCACAGGTGTACAGTACTGGGAACATTAATTGGACAAAGCTTCACTTCATGTTGTTAAGGGCCTGTCTTGTCTGTGTCTGTTGTGGTCTGCTTCTGTATTGTGCATGGTATCAGTAATAAGGTGTGGTATGTAGAATGCATTTGTGGCACCTCACCTATATGTATGTGTGTGTGTGTGGGGGTTTGTGTGTGTGTGTGTGTGTGTGTGTGTGTGTGTGTGTGTGTGTGTGTGTGTGTGTGTATATGTGTGTGTGTGTGTGTGTGTGCGTGTGTGTGTCTGTGGATCAGCAGACATAATAGTGCAGGAATTAATGTAGTCATGTTGTTTTCCTCCTCATAAGTGACCGTGGTGGTTGGATTTTGTCTCCCTCACAACCTGACGTCAGTGTCTCATTGGACTCTGATGATGATGGTGGCCATAGTGAGGCACAGGTGGGGTTGTTGGGGGTTGAATCTGTCCCATGTTTTGACATTCCACTTCCTCCCCAATGTCCCCGCACATAGTCAGTATTCCCACACATAGCTAGTCCACTGCGGCCACAGATATTGGACAGTTAGAGGGTGGTGGCATTGAACAGGAGAGTGTGGTGACTATGGCATCTGTGACTGTAGACAGTAGCCATAGCCAGAGAGCTGTTGAGGTTCCACACAGGCAGATTGACAGGGGTGCTCGAAGGAAGACTGCTGTCCATCCACCACCTGTCAGAGGTGTCACATCATGTGTCACCCGATGCATGTTTTGGTCCACCATGGAGGCACAGGCACATTCTGAATGCAACACCAGATGGATGCTCAGGATCATGAGTGCATCACTGCCTGACATCCATGACTCCACCCACGGTATTGATGATGCCTTATATCATTTTGCTGATGTAGTGGACAGACAATGGGGTGAGACATTATCACTCCTTAACTGTGCAATGTCTGTGCTTGAAAATATGGTGGGAGTAGGGCATCAGACATGCAGACATAGGTCAGCAACAACATCAGCTGAGAACCCATGTGGCCATGCACTGTCACACTCCCATAGTGGCAGTACCAACAGCACTACTGAAGGGTGGGTGCTGTCCACACCACAACATGGCAGGCCATGGGCATATAGTCCTGGGAAGTCCTGTGAGGGACCCGGCAGACACCAGTCACCATCAGCAAGTAGTACCGTATCTGACCCTGGCCATGGTGGTGCCAGTGCCACTGCTGGCAGAGACAGTTCCCGTGTTCATAGCCAGAGACAGTGAACTGTACATTCTGCCATGTACAGTCCACAGTTGTCCAACATACCCTCATGTAGGGCTAGCATGTGGCTTGACTGTTTATGCGCACACACTCACACATCACTGTCACATGCAGGTCACCACCAGACACACACAGCTCCTCTCCATGGCCCAGTTGATCAGCACTCATCCAGACATGCACACACACACACACACACACACACACACACACACACACACACACACACACACACACACACACACACACACACACACACACACACACACACACACACACACACACACACACACACACACACACACAATGTGAACTGTATGGCACAGCCTAGGCCTTTGACAACCCTACACCACACTCTGTACATGTCTTTCTACCTGTGCCACATCCCTGTCATCCGTACCATCAATGCAGGGACATGCAAACATGTGTCTGATGTACAGGGTGACTGTAGCACAGTTAATAACAGTTTGTAGTGCAGTAGTGTTATTCCCTGTAAGGTTCTGTCTGCTGGCATGTGTCATGAATACACAATAGAGTGTATGTACCTTTGTTCCATGATGCTGCATTGTTGTTAGTATTGTTGACTGACTGTTGTCTCCCAGACCTTTTTCTGTTTCTGTTCCAGGTGTCTGTGTGTCTACGCCATGGAGAGCTGATGCCAATACAGCAGCTCAGGATGGAATGGTGGCAACACAGAAATGTGACGTCGCCAAGATACGGCTGTATATATATATATATATATATATATATATATATATATATATATATATATATACATACATGGTTACCTTGGTGCGTATGTGTAGAAGAGTGTGTCAGGCACAATGGGAGCAGACAGCATAATCTTGCATGCATACCACTTGACACAGCATGCTACTCTTGATACATGTCACCTGGGAGTTC
The DNA here is from genome assembly GCF_019279795.1 of Protopterus annectens. Taxonomy (NCBI): domain Eukaryota; kingdom Metazoa; phylum Chordata; order Ceratodontiformes; family Protopteridae; genus Protopterus; species Protopterus annectens. Next base: position 899,204,602 of record NC_056727.1, on the reverse strand, counting down.
AGTAGGATCATTACTTCATAGGATCATAGAAAGTTACTAGTGTAATGGCTGTGGGTCCCTTACAAGGCTAGCCATTAGTTTATCCCCAACAGAATCATCAATCAGCACCTGTTTTCCCTGTCATTGAGTGCACAGGTGGGACCCCTGTGACAGATTTGTGGCTTCCCATTCACTCATCATGGTTATGCTTGAAGAGGGTCTGCATGGTACTCTGATGTGTATGGGAAGTGCATTCCTGAGACAGGGCAGCCTCTGGGAGACAAACATGTCTCTTTAGCAGGTTGTGTTGATGTCATATATCAGATTCAGGCCTGTTGTGCTGGTAATGTGCGAGGAGTTAGACTCACATATATGGGGCAGCTGTTGAAGGGCAGGGTCCAACATTGTCTTCTAGGCGTGACACAGCCCACCTCTGGGCAACATGTCCGATACTGAGTGGAGCACTACTGATTCAAGCCTGTCTGCATGGGACACATGTTGGAGGCCATGGATTACCTTTGTGGGTATTACCACGGCCTTTCCAGTTGGTGCAGATGTCTGGATAGGTACATTCCAAACAAGGTGTTGTAGTAAATTATGGGTCTACTGACTGAGGACTATACAGAAGTAATGACCACCTTTTTCTGAACACAATGCCTTTACCTTACATACAAGGCTTTTCTGACCACTGCCACCACATGATGGTTGAATGCAACATTGTTATCAACTTGAGTATCCAGGTCTCTCAACACAGGTTGTGTGTTTAAGGGGTTTCTGTTGCTGTGGTAAACAGTGAGGCTGTATCCTTGCTGAATGGTATGATGTTATAGTTTTCTATGTTTAGCTTGAGGTCAGGACCTTGGCACCCATCCATACTTGATGTAAGACCCTGCTGCAGTGCATTAACATCATTTGGTGGGTCAATAACAAACAGCACACAACTTACAGTCACAACAGCCTTGGTCAGTACCTACAAATGTGGGTGGTGGCAGTTAGCATTCATGCTTAGATAAATGTGGGTTATTTAGAGACAGCGGCTACTTACAGGGCCTCAACATGTATACATATTGCACACACATAGGCAAGGTAGACTAGGGTTGCCACCTTATCAAATGACCAATGTGGGGCACTTCTTGTAGTATTGTGAGAGTTGCCAGGACAAACCATACCCATGGCAAGTGCAAAGGACAGGACTTCTCTTTTTTTGCCAATATGACAGCTTAATTTTAGATTATGGTATTTTTCATAACATTAAGGTGTTTCTGATATAAAATGACTGCTTTATGCAACTATTACACAAATGTAGGACAAGTTTGTTGTCCTACACTCTTGGGACATTTGTATTGTTTTAGTTGTTTTCACAGGATACACCTGGCCAAACATGGACTGCAACCTGCACAGTGGGACAGGTGGTGGCCCTAACACAGTCATGCTGCTGCAAAGGGATATACAGACACACCCACGCACTCATGCACTGCCCTTGTTGAGAGTAGAACTCCTACCTGTTTAGTTGTACATACTATAGCGCTACATACATATCACATGGATGACATCTGCAGGTGCTGTAAAGGACACACACACACACACACATGAAAGACAGCCACACAACTGCAAGGGGATATGCATGCACACATGCATGCACTCACAGAATTGCCAGTTTTGAGATAAGAACCCCTACTTATCTAGTTATATAGACAATAGTACTATGTACTTATTGCATGGGCCAAAGAGCAATTGCATTTAGAGACTGTCTAACTGTGCTTCTAAGGTAGATAACATCAGTAGGCTCTGAATAGATTGCCAATGGGGAGGGGTTAACAGGTTTTCATAGGCCCTTAAAAATGGTATAACCATCACACACGCGCGCACACACACACACACACACACACACACACACACACACACACACACACACACACACACACACACACACACACAAACAAGACAGCCACACTGGTGAAGGGGAAATACTTATACACACATATACACTCACTGAGTTGCCAGTTTTGGGATTAGGACCCCTACCTATCTGGTTGCATATACTATAGTGCTATGTACTTATCGCATGCACCACAGAGTTTATGTGTCTGGAGATTATCTAACTGTACTTCTAAAGTGGATGACATCAGCAGGCCCTATAAAGTAAGCCAATGGGGGGGTTAACAGGCGGGCACCTGCCTTAAAATGTATTGGCATTGCACCCACATAGGCAAGACATACACACTGCTGTAAGGGAATATACTTACATACACACACACACACACACACACACACACACACACACACACACACACACACACACACACACTCGCGCAGACACACACACACTCACTGAGTTGCCATTGCCGGGATTAGATACACTACCTATCTAATTGTATATACTGTAGTGCTATGTACTTATTGCATACACCACAGAGCTTATGCATTTGTAGAGTTTTTGTCACTGCTTTTGGGTGGATGACATCAGCTGCTGTTGACAGGATATATATGTGGGCCTTTGTCTTGCCCTGCTTCAGTATCTGGCTTTCTCCACAGTTGCTGCTCTATGTAGTTATAGGTATACTGTGTCTGGGGTATGTGATGTAACACCACACACAGGGTTACAGACTTCACCTCTGATTGTACCTGTTTTGCAGGATGTCCAGCCCATGTGTCTGCTCTGGTCCTCAGACAGTTTGTGTTGTACTGTTATTATAAAGCTACATGGTGCCCATACCTGTCAACCTCTTAGAGCCAGAAATCTGGACAAAGCCATATATAAAAGTGGGACACAGACACAGGCACAAACATAGTGACAAGTTTTTAATATTGCACTTACAAATTTAGACAGTTGGTAGAATAATAGGTTTTGTATTACCATGAATGTTCTGATGGGTATGAAGTGAGCATCTCAACTGCCTGTCATTATTTTCTCACATAAGCCTTTATTGATTTGCCACTAGTTTGCCAGAAAAATGCAATGTTATGAAAAATGGACCATAAATATGAGGCAAAAATGTGGACATTCTGCGACACTCTGTACATTTGAGGGGTATGATGGTGCCCACTGACTTGTTGTAAGTACTGACACAGTTACATGACGGCCATGATATCCTGCTGCTACTCTAACTTGTTACAACCTGCTGCTGTACTAGCCACTATGTAGGTAACTCAGAGCTGTCTGTGGCCCCACTGTCCCTCCATTATCTCTGGCTTTGTCCATCTTTCTTGCAATAACAAATAGTGACATATGGACAGTCTGTAGAACTCCTACCATAGGTGTAGCCCACATGCAAAATAGTAGGCACAGTCAGTCTCGAACCATGAGCACCATCAACCATGGTAATATACTTAGCCCACTAAGCCACGACAGCCACCAGACAGTGCAGTTTAATTCCTGACACTATCAACCACAGACATACATAGCACATCGACTCCTGCATATTGTGGAAATGGAACATGTCACCAAGTTGATTGGGACAGCTCTGGGATTGTGTGGTCTGCTGCTATTACATTGCAAACATAATGTTACTGCAGTTGTATGGGAACACGGGTGTGTTGGGGTAGATGACTCTAGCATTGATAGTCAAGCATCTGTTCTATGGCCCTGCTGTTTGTAATTCCCTCATGTAGTGCAGTGGGTTTTTCTGGCTTGGGGCTTACTGCATATTATGTAGTGGCTAGTATTTGGCAGATAGTTCTTGTTGTCCCACATAGCTGCCAGTTGTCTGCAGCTATCCTGGTAGCCCACTCTATTCCCTTGTATAGATGTGGCTGGTCCATACCTATGCTACCATAGTGTATTCCCCCATACATTTGTTGTAAAAAAGACTGACTTACCTTGTGTCTGCAGGATAACAGTGCTTCAGGGCTGACTCTGTCAGATGCATGCAGTACACAGCCAATACGTGTTAAGGTACAGGTAGTGTGCTGTGGCTAACATCCTTTTTAGTATGTATGTGAGTCAGAGTGAGGTGTCCGTCCCTAGGATGTCAGTGTGTGTGCTGTGCGTTGCCTCTTTGCCAAGACCAGGGCATACTGGGCACACCTATGTCTGCCTACAGGGACAGGCTTAGGGGGTTCCTCTTCCGAGTCCCCCTGTGGCTATGGGGTCCTTGGGACTGGTGGGAGGTTGTATGTCCCTTCCCTGTGATGTTTCTGCCACAGCTGTTTCTGCAGGATCATATTGTGTACCATGGCACATACTGTGAACATCTATGCACATGTGGCTGGAGAGTACTGCAGGACTCCACCAGATATATCAAGGCAGTGGAACCATGACATGAGCAGCCTAAACACACGCGCTATGATGTTTCTAGTTTGTGCGTGTGCCTCATTATGGCATTCTTCAGTAGGTGTTCATGCATTTCTGATGGGTGTCATCATCCACAGTTCCAGTGTATAGCCAGCATCCCCCAGTAGATGCTCATATGGGATGTCCCCCTTGGCAGACATCTGGTACAGCTGTGATGCATGCCACATGTGGGAGTCCTGATAACTGCCAGGGCTGCCAGCACACACATTCATGATAATGCCCTGGGCATTGCACACGATCTGGCAGTTGATGGAGTGATACCCCATGCGGTTGACGTAGGCTCTACCCTGTTCATTAGGTGGTGCTTTGATGTGCACATGAGCACAGTCTATGGCACCCAGTACCTCAGGGTAGTGTGCTACATGGTGGAAGAGATGCATATTGCTGGCCCTCTCCTAAGGGATGCAGGGTAAATAAATGTGCTCACTGGCATTTGTTTGCATGGGATCCAGGAAATGGTGGAGTACTCTGGATGCAGATGCCTGTGAGACCCCCATTATGTCCCCAGTTGGTCTTTGAAAAGTACCTGTAGCTAATATTCTAAGGGATGCACATACCTTTGTTTCCACTGGGATTGGTTCCCCTCTGTTGGCTTTGGGTCTGAGTTGAGAGTGGCAGAGCTTGGTGCGTTCTTATAGTATGTCCTCCACCCTATAGCGCTCTCCAATCTCCAGCTCATGTAGCACCTGGAAGGTTAACCTGGGCCTGAACACTCTTCTCCTCCTCAGTCTAGGCCTATTGTCAGCATCAGCATTATCACTGACCTCAGCCTCTAGCACATACAGATGTAGTAGAGAAGCAGCCCCTATTATTTTGTCAGTTAAAATTCCCAAGTGTGTACTCCAATGGTGCAGAGTATGTGGAAAAAAATCAGATTGTAGGATGTATGCATAGTTTATAGTGGTGTGTTGCAGATGCAACCTGTGTGATTGGCTCACTATGATGCAGTCCACCTGACAGGTATATTACTGGGGTTTGAATGGGCCAGTGTCTGTTGAACAGGGCTTATCAGTCATTTCTACCTGATTGGTTTCCCCTAGCTATTTCCTTTTTTTTTTTTTTAATTCTTTCATTGCAGGAAGGAAGGAGGTAACTGAACAATCTGTGAATACATCGGCTGGAAGTGGAGCCTCATCAGCAGAAGGTGAAGGGGAAGAATGGGAAGACTACCCACGGCTTCCAAAGGGACAGAATCCAGGGTATCTAAACAGGAATTTTCATGACCAACCTGGGTTACAACAAGGAAATAAGAAGAGAAGTTGGCAGGATCAACAGCGTGGTGCTGGATATAATTCCTGGACCAACAAACGGGGAAATGGACATAATGAAATGGGAATTTCTAATAATATAAATGTGAGTGGTTTACAATGTTTGTGTCTTTCGGCTTTTCCCGGTTAGGGGTCGCCACAGCGGAACTCCGCTCTGGTAATGATTGGCAGTAGAGTTTTACATGCTGGCTTGCCGGGCCTAATGCACAACCTTCAACGAAGGGACGCCCATTCACGCATGTCGCCACACAGAAGACGCTCTAACTGAGAATCGAATGGGCAACGTCTAACTGTGAGGCGACAACGCTACCGCAGCACCATATTGTAAATTTGTCTGAATGCATTATTTGTAATGAAGAAAAAATGTTTTATATAGGGGTTTGAAATTTATCCCATCTGTTCCCAGAATGTGTGAGTTAAAGGGGGAAGTATTTAATTTTGTTCGCAAGTTACATTTAATAGATTTCTATGGAAATCAAATGAAAGGTTTAGAAGCAGATATGAACAATGCAAGTTTTGTAGATGCTGCAAGTAATGAAGGGAGTTTTTTTCTTGTAATTCTGACTTAGAATGCAATGTTTATAGTAATTTTGATACTAGTGGTGTTTCTTATAAAAGCAAATTTATGCCTCCTTTCAAGTGTGATAAAATTGAAATGTTTCATATGTTAAATTATGCAATAGAGCAAGAGTGCAATAAGGTTTTTAGAAGTGAAATTCAATATAATATGACACAAAAAGAATGGGTCACTTTAAAAAAATTAAGGGGAAGAAAGGAACTCATATTTAAGCCTGCAGATAAGGGGGACAACTAGTAATTATGACTTACACACAGTATGTAAATATATGTTTACAGCATCTAGAAAATGACAAAATCTATGATAAAGTAGGTTTCTTAATTTATCACGAGATGGTTAAGAACTATGAAGAATTAATACATAAAGGGATTAGACTACATTATTTTAGTCATGAAGATGTTAAAAATAAGTTTTTAAATAAAAGCAGTGAGTTTTAAAGTTTTTTATGTGCCTAAAATCCATAAAAGCAAGGTTAACCCTCCAGGTCATCCCACTGTATCTGCCTGCAATTATGTAACCCATAATTTGGGATGTTTTTTGCATCAATTTTTGTTAAAGAGGGTGATACAATTACCTTCATATATCAAATACAGTTTTGATTTTCTGGATAAAGTATAGAAAATAGTATGGCAGAAGAACATGTTTTTTATAGTGATAGATGTAGTCAGCCTATACACCAGTATAAAACATAGTGATGGCATAGAAGCTATAGCATTTTTTCTGGGGAAAAGCCCCAGGACACAGTATATTATAGAACTGACATTGTTCTGTTTGGAAAATAATGTATTTGAATTTGATGGCTCTCTGCATCATCAGAAGTGTGGGACAGCTATGGGGGCAGTTTTTAACCCCACATATGCTAATTTATTTATGGGTCTCTATGAAAATCTATATGTGTATACAAATAACTTTGTTAGAAAACATGTTGTTCATTTTTACAGATATATTTGATGATGTGATTTTTATTTGCAAGGGGGGCTATGGAGAGGTGGAAAAGTTTGTTCAAGAACTGCAAGTGAACAGGTTTGAGATCAAATATAATGAGTTACAAAAAGGATATTACAATAGAAGGGCAAGAAGATGGTAAACATAAAACTAAAAGATTTAGAAAACTGGGACAACCAAGCTTTATGTTGCATGGAACTAGATGTCACCCCCCCCCCCACACACACACACACACTATTTCTTCCATTCCTTATGGGGAGATGGTCAGAGTTAAACATTTGTGCATTGACAGGAAGGAATGTGAGAAGGAAGTTCAAAATACAGGTAACATGTTCATAGAAAGGGACTATGAGCTAGAGAAAGTATGGTTGGGGTATAATAAAATAATGAAAAAAAAATGAATAAAGCACAGAATATAATAATGCAGAAAAAGAATGGAGAGGAAAAAGAAAGTGAGTTATATTTTGTGTCTAAGTATACTAATTTTTTAATATTTTAGAGAAAATATGTATTACTGGTCCTATATACAGAAAGAAAAATCCTGCCTAAAAAATGTTATACTTTGTTTTTCCTATAAAAGAAGCAGGATTCTCAAGGACATGTTAGTACATGGAAAATTTGAGAGACCCAAAAATTTAGAAAATAATACAGTGAGATATGTAACTGTTCCATGTGACAATTGCACAGTATGCAAACACATAGTTGATAGTTTTGAAAGCATTAATAAAAAAAAAATGATAGAAGAGGCAGCTTCACTTGCAACAGTGAAAAGATTATATATAGTTTAAAATGTCCTTGTGGATTATTTTATATTGGAGAGAGCAAGAGAAGCTTTTCTGTACGATTAAAAGAGCACATAAGGGACATCAAGAAGCAAAGATTTCAGAGTCCTGTAGTTACGCACTTTAAGGAACACCATAATGGAGACCCACAGGGGTTACAGGCAACTGTTTTAGAACAAATAAATACTAGGTTTAGCACTGATGAAAAAATTAAGGAACATTTAAAAAGGAAGGAAGCAATATTTATTTTAAAATATGATACAATGTTTCCAAGAGGTCTGAATAGGGAATTCTCTTGGTAGCATTTAATGTAAGAAAGTTAAAAAGAATATTAAAATTTATCCTTTTTAGTTGGCTTTTTTTAGTGAGCTCTTAATTGGATGATTATTTAATTGATTAATTGCATGTATTTAAGTGTATGCTTACCAGCAGAAAGATGTACCCTGAAAAGGCTTTTCTGAAAGCCGAGGCACCAGAGAAGTGTTACTTGCTCCTAATGGTATAAGAGTTTGAAGTTTTGCTGTTAACATTTACTGCAGAAGTTATTTTTTATATTTTAATAAATCAGTCTGTGTACTAAACTGAGTGAATTAATCTGGCCTGGAACTTGTGGTGTGAGGTTTGATTTGTTCTACAGTGTGGTGCTTCATGTCCCTCCACCCTGTAGCACTCTACTATCTCCAGCTCATGTAGCCCCTGAAAGGTTACCCTGGGTCTGAACACTCTTCTCCTCCTCAGTCTGGGCCTATTGTCAGCATCATCCTCATCACTGCCCTCAGCCTGTAGCACATAGAGATGTAGCAAAGCAGCAGCAGCCCCTATCATTTTGTCAGTTAAAATTCCTAAGTGTGTAGAGTGTAAGTGTGTGTATTACAATATGTATTAATATGTACCTATCTTACCCTGTATGTAATTTTACTCTATATGTGTTTTTTTCCTCCCCTCGGCTGAAAAATGAATGATATATATAGTCAGTCGGTTCGGTCAACAAATGTAAAATAAATAATAAATAATAAATAAATAAATAAGTGTACTCCAATGGTGCAGAGTATGCGGGAAAAATCAGATACTTTATAGTGCTGTGCTGCAAATGCAGCCTGTGTGATTGGCTCACTATGATGCAGTCCACCTGACAGGTATATAATTTGGGGTTTGAATGGGCCAGTGTCTGTTGATCAGGGCTTATCAGTCATTTCTACTTGATTGGCTTCCCCTAGCTATTTCCTTTTTTTTAAATTTTTAATTTAATTCTTTCACTGCTAAGCATTACAGCACAGCACACAAACCCACTGCACTAGTATAAACAGTGCTCAGCAGTTTGGACGCTCCCCCATGCACGGGCATGCTCAGCTTTTCTTAAACCAGCTAAAACATGTGCCATGGGACTAAACACAGCTCAGCAGCATAGGACACCCCCCTGCATAGCTGTGCTTAGCTGAGAACAAATAGGTGCTGCTGAGCTCCAATCCGCTTAAACATACTGTGACACACCCCCTTTTGATGTCAGCTACCTGTTCTACTACTACCTACATGGTTCTAGCCCTAGCACAAGTTGTATCTTTGGACACAGTGGCCCTTTTTGCTATTCAGTAACCCCAGCTCATTTGCATACACCTACTTGAATATACCCTGGATACTTTACTACTCTAGGCCCTGCCTTCTTAGCAATCACTGCAACTTACCATTGTACACTCTGCATACAGGGCACTAAAATGCATTATTTTTGCAAATGTCTTTTCATTTTTTCAACATTTTATTTTTTTTTTTGCATAACAGCATGTTCGTGCGTTGCTGCATGCCACGCAAATGTAATCTTTGTATTAAAAAATATATATTTTTTTATTGATTTGCATTGCTTTTTGGACTCACTGGCCATAGTTTTGACTATTTGCATGCCTACAGTGCAGGATCCAACCTTCTTTTTGGGCTTTTACAGCCCCTGTTTAAAATTAACATTTCGCTACATGTTTTTTTTCCATGTACATTTCTGACACCAATACGGCACCTACATGGGTGCCTTTCTGCTTACTGGATTGCAAATCCCCCTCATTTGCATGGATTTCACCAGCTTATGAGGTGGTTTGCATTCCATGGACACTTCCTTGTCTGCAAGCCCATGCATGCCCCTCTGCTCTCTTTATTGGATCGCTTGCCAGCCGGTTTCCATGTTGGGGCCATGCCACTATGCCTACATGGAAAATCACTCTGTGTAGGCTTTATTAACCCCCCCCCCAAGATTTAACGGTCAATCCCCTCAACAGAGGAAAATCACTTTTTGACCTTGTTTAGAAAATTTTCCAAAAGAAAATTGGCCGTAGGAGAGATTGGCAGTTATGAGCACTATGGTGTGTGGAGCTTGGAGGCCTCTCTGAATCTCCTATAGGAGGTGCATTCTGGATATATAATTTCTTATTTAGTCCTAATTGCACAACTGTAATAGATGTAGGGTAATGGAGCAGCAGGATTTTGGCATTCAGATAACTCCAGAAGTATGATCAAAGATTCTCTTACTTCCATGTTATGCTTCCAGATCTGGACTATTTCATTTTTTTTGGATGGAGGTATTTATTTAATTTTTTGTGCACTAGATAGAGAGACTCATGCATGTTTTCCAGTTTCTCCACAATATGTTGCAGGTATACTATGGGAAATATTGGGGAGTTGCTACATAGTTTTTAGAACTGCCCTTTGTTTTAGAATTTTAGGAAAGGCCTTCAATGTTGTTGCCAGCAGATATGTCCAAATTTGGATAATCTGTCTCCCTCCCTGTTCTTGGTTAGTTATGACTCACAGATCATCACTGATCGACATACTTTACTGTTGGCAAGAAAAAAGGCAATGACCAAGCATTGGAAGAAAAGATATCCTCCTGAGATACAGGTGGAAAAGATTACTATGAGTGCAATAAAAATGATGAACTTGCTAGAAAGGATCTTTGGACAAGGACATTGGCACTACATAAGTGGGCTCTTTAGGATGGGATGGTTACATAATAGTTGGTATACACATCTAGTAGGATGCCTGTCACCTTTTTGGAATATTATAGTGACATATACGTTCTCCTATGCTTATTGGTGCATGAGACTGTCGCTTCTGTATTGCTTTGTATGAAAAATGTGTCATGTTGAGGTATAAGTACTGATATGTTCTAATAAAGTTTTTTAAAGATAAAGCTGAAAGGAAGATATCAAGAAATGAAAGAAGCAGAAAGATGGAAGCCTGTATTGACTCCATTGTCCAGCTTAACTGTATAGGCCTGAGATGCAGCACAATTACCTGCCCTGTCACCTGTTTGTCACTCATTCAGCTGATGTGAGTGCAAACTATTCTCAGTAATGTTTTCAAGTGCATTTTGTATGGATACTTTCATTGTTTACAAATACAACCAAGGAGTTGTTCCAGTATCCTGGAGAATCAGGTAAATTTGTGGTGGGTATATTCTGTAGAAAGAGATGCGCTGCTCTATCCACATGTAGACAGAACACTTGCTATGCTCCCATATGTTAGGAAATTGCTTCAGGGAAATATAAATTAAATAAACTGTCCAGTGGAGGCAACACTCATTAAGGGTAACTTGCATAATTTTAGTTCAAGGCAGTTTTGACATTATGAAAAGGTTTTAATGACTTTAGAAAATGTTTTTCATCAAGACTAGGTTAGGGCTATAATGTATACTTATGACCAAATAATGGTGCAGTGGATAGCATCGTCACCACACAACAAGAGGTTCCCCAGCTCAATTCTTGGGGTGCCCTCTGTGCGGAGTCTGCATGTCCTCCCTGTGTTTGCGTGGGTTTCCTCCCACATTCCAAAGACATGCAGTCGATGGATTACACACTCTAAATTGGCCATACGTTCATCATTCATTCATAAGTCCTGCTCTCCACTTCCAAAAAAAAAGTATGAATAAATAGAGAAGGAAGTGACTAAATGTGGAAAACTGCAAACACAAAGACCATGGAATAGAAAGCAGAGGCAGTGCCTGCACAGCTGATAGAGGGGGAGTATGTGGAGGCCGTAGTGTGGCTGTATGTGGCTTGGGTAATGATGCACTAGGAGTAGTATACCTAACTCTGGAGACCACAGATTTGAAAGGGCAGTGAGAAAACAGATCTGTTTCAGAGGAAGGTAACCAAAATCTCAGGCTTTATGAGGAGTGAAGGTTGTCAGTGAAACCATACTAGGTAAAGGGCAGAGCTAGATAAAAGTAAATGCAGTTTTGAGTTTCTCAGGAAAATAAATTTGTGGAGGGGTTGATATGATAAATAGTTGCATAAAGGGGTTGTTAGGAGGTTGCTTTATTATTATTATTATTATTACAATGTTACTACATTGTATTACATTTGCAACAGAAGCTCACAGCCCCATTTGTGACTATAATGGAGACTGCTGCTGACCACTGGATTGTATATCCAATTTCCAGCTCAACAGTCATCTTGTTTTTGTAAAACAATTTCAGATTTGGTGTCAGTGTTTTATGATCTTCTTAACCTGTGCAGAAAAGTCCTTTTTCATATTATAAAAATTTGGTAAATCAGCCAGAATGTTATAAATCCTGATAGCAAATTAGTGTGAGTTAAAAGTAATTCCACTGCTGGATCCACTTATTCATCAGCCAAACATTTATACATCAGTACCAGATAACCGCTGAAGAACCTGTAACCAACAAAGTATAATCCACGTTTTCTTTGTGTGTGCATATTGCTGAAGGATCTCATACATATATGTCTAGTGAGTATTTTCTGAATTCTGTCAAATTTCCTTGCATGACCTTTGTTATAGGAAGAAACTGAACTGCAGGCGATAGGCCTAATCTTGGTATTATATAATGGTATCAGCTCCTACTTATTTCCACAGAGAATGGGTTTGTAAGATGTCCCCAAGGATGCCATAACATTCTCAAAATGGTTGTAACATAAGTGTCAAATCTAAAACAGCTATCTTTGGCTACTCCTCGATATAGCATACCCTTGTTTGTCTACCATGTGACCTTGGACAAGTCACTTAACCAGACATTGCTCCATGGTTTCTCCTGAAAAAGGACTGTGGGTCCAGTGGGCCTATCTGGTTAACAAATGGGTACTTCTTTTTTTATTATGTCCATCAATGGTAGTATTTGGTTATCCACAGCCCATGGATATTTATGGTTTTTACTACTTACTACATAGAAGAAGGATGGGGATGAATTTGGCGTGCTGTTTGAGATGTCGCATACCTCTCAAATATCCCTGTTTTTGTAGACTGTCCCTAATTTTGCCTCACATTTTTACCCTGTTCCTCATAAAATTTTTGTTTTTTTCTAGTAAATCACTGAGGATTACAGTTAGACAATAATCCTAGACATTATAGTTTTCTACGTTGAATTGTTTTGTTGTATTAAACTTTTTTAAATGAATTTGAGTGAAATTTAAACATTTTCTCTGATTCTGTGCCTTTGGTCTCCCATCATTTTTAGATTTGTCCAGAAGTCTTGAGCAAAGAGATTTATAGATATGGATTTTGGAAGCAAAAAGAGTGGAACTGTGCCATATGTTAAACAGACAGAAACAAATAACAAAAACAGAAAAGAAAAGAAAAACACAAACTAAAGCATTCAGTCTGCAATGGCAAGCATATTCTATTTTAAGCAACTTAAATGGCAGGCTAACTGGGCCTAGTATACCTCACCTGCTAGTGGTAGACTGTGTAACTTTGCAAAATAATATGTCATGGAACATAATTATCTCTAATTATTCACACGCACAAAACTGAAGACTATCAGACTGCATTTAGCATAAGAGCCAGCTATACATAGCTCAGGGAAGACCTATAAAAGCAAGTGACTTATTTTAGTTATTTGCTATCCTAGCCTTTAGCTTGACCATGCTTCCTTGTCTCCATCATGCTGGTTTCACACTATCTGGAAGAGGCCATAGATGACACTTCTGTTTGTCTGTTGAGCAGAACATTGAGGGTGATGGAACTAATATGGAGACCGGGTTCCTGAGAGTATATTTATCAGTTAAGAGGAGACAGCTATTATTTTGTCTTGCATACAAATAAGGCTGTGCAATGATGCTACAGTTTGCATGGTGGAGACTTTCATTGTCCTGAAGTATTTCTGTGAAGTGGCATGTGGGTGACCCCCTGCTTTGTGTCCCGGATCAGTACATGCAGCTTATCCCTGCCCACCTCCCTCCTGCAAAATATATAGGTTGAAACATCCTTCCTTCTCTGGTTGACTTTTTTTTACCTGCTATTTCTCTCTCATATCTGCTGACCATCTGCCCACTATCTGTTCACCTGGAAAGGCCATCATTTACGCAGCCATGAACAGAGTTCAGTCTTCACTGCCTCAGTGCTGCCCATGTGACTGTTGTTCTGAAGGTTCAAGAGAATCTTTGTCCATATAACCTGAGTGATGGCCTTCACCCCACACAGTGTGGAGCCACCCACTTTTAAGGGTGAGCACAAATCATCCTTGTGCCAAGAAAATATTTGGTGCCCCCTATCAGTAATAAGGTGGGGTATTTACATTTAATACCCAGCAGTGTGTGCCCTGAAGCTTCAGTCTTTGCAGTATGAACACTCCTGTGCATGCTGAGTCCAGTTACATCATTTATTTTTAGCAGGTATGCATACATTATGGCCTAATAGCTGCTTGCCTGCTATGTCATATGTAGCCTGCACTGGGTGTCACTGAATGTAGCAGACCTCACAGCCTTCTTTCTGTCAAGACAGATGAGCAGCTGTCAGCTCTATCTTTCCATTTTCTTCTGATTAACTTCATTCTCGATTACTACTCAATCCCTGTTCAGCTAGGACACAGTGCGTTCCATATCTGACTTGGATCTGGCTCTTTTCTGCATGACTTCAGTGAGCCATATCTGTTCCAGAGTGTGAGTAACCAGCATAGTATGTGTAAAGTGGAAATCTGTGCCACAAGTCCAGCTTGAAACTGGTACTTATTTTCTTCAAAATGTATAGAAACAGACTATCTGAGGTTCAAACCCAGCCAGAATCCATGACTAACTACATGATATCGAACAACTATCCTGACTGCATGATGCAGAGTTAGGTGTGATCTATCAAACCACATTTCAGTGCGACTGACTTACCAGATTCTGTTTGTTCTATGTAGTATTCCCTGGACACAGAAATCACTGAAATGACAGCATGAGGTATATTGTGACATCCTATAGATATCATTTGAAGGTATGTGTGACTTCCATTCTTCTATTTATCTTTATTCCAGAAAGTTAGCATGTCATGACTGGACAACACATGAGACTTCAGAGGTGTTGCAGGTTGACGGTGGCTTGTCCATTCCAGTGCATACAGAAAACGCAGCATGTAGCAGTTTAATATTCTATTACCTCCATGGTTAGCCAAAGCCACTGATACAGGGTACACAGTTTGACAAATTCAGACATAAGCAAGTAGCTTAAGCCTCCACTCATTTCCATGACAATTCACAAAATTAACTTAATTGAGAGAGAGAAAGCATTTGCTAATGTATGCATCCTCATTCCATAACGTTTATTTCTGGTGAAGTATAAACTATTCCAGCAACAGTTCAATGCTAAGTGAATGTCAAACTGCATTCTGCCAGGTGTGAAGTATAAATATTCATGAGTCATGATTTGATGAATAATATATTTCCCTGTGATGCCTGCATTTACTCATGGCCCCCATACTTCAGACAGTGAAAGGCCATATTATATGTATTTCTATCACATTTTCACTGCCATATTTGCTGATTCAACTATCATGTGACAAGGAATATAAGAGAATAACTGCACCTATGAGTTCACCTGTTGTATATCATACTGAGCAGGAGATTACAGTGATCCCGATTTTCATCTTCCAGCTGGTCATGAAGTAATCACTTCCTCAGGTGTCCCTACATATTAACCCTGTGCACAAAGTAGATCACATGTAGTATTCTACTAGTGTGTACTTTGTCACATGATTATTCATGATAACTAAGGCTGTTGCCACAAGAGGCACACCAAAACTATATATGCTCATACCCTTGCTAAACAGTCATGAGCCCTCTGAACCTTGCTTCCTTATAATCTCTCTCTTTTGTGAAGGACTCAAGTCTAAAACATGTTAATGTATCAAGGCTGGTATGTAATTAGTTCACCAAGGTGTTGTGTAACAACATCCAACAATGAAACATGTTGTTAGTGCAATAAGGCTTGTGTGTAATTGCCTCGAACAGTGAAAAACGTGCATAACAAATTGCTTATAGAGCTTTATAGAGCATTGTGCCTCTAGTCTACACCCTTGGAAGGGCATTATTTACACAATAACACATACCCAGGAGGGCATTATTGTGCTTAGAGAATGGGCTGTCTGTTAAATTATTTTGTATTTGTGTTTGTTTTTTAACACACACACACACATATATATATATATATATATATATATATATATATATATATGTACAGAATGCAGTAAGAAGTAATTATAGTCTTGTGAATGAGATTGACATGATTGTTGTGTTACTTTTTAAGCAGACTAATTCAAATATTCTGTTATTTTATGGTCATGGGCCTTACCAGGATTTCCTGCATATGCATGTTGGTTATGTGGACAGACAGACAAATGCGCAAGCACACACACACACTTTAGTCTTTGTACACATGTATGAATGGCAAAATACTATCTAAGGTATTCTGAGTTAGTTCAATCTCCATTGTGATAATTGTGAGTAGTATATTAGAACATTTTTGTATAGAAATATGCATTGGTTTATATGTATTCAAAAGCAATGTGAAAATAATAATAAAAAAAATAAACCACTGAGCATTTAGAAATGAATATGTGAAATAGTCAAACATCTGTGTTTCATTACAGCATTGTGCATATTTTCACTGCAGATGCAGAAGACATTAATTTATAAACAGGTTCTTCTGCCCTTGTTCAAATACTTTAAACAATAATTTAAACTCTTATCCTCATTCAGCTCAGAAAACTTTCCATTAGGTAGGAGAATTTTGCACATCTGCTGTTTCCTGCAGTTGAGCTGATTTACTGTTTTGCCTGGAGTTTAACAAAAGCCAGCAAAGCAGAGGAAGAAATAACGGTACTGCTGCTGATAAATACCACTAGTGGAAAAGGTCCAGAACAGACACGAGGTATGAACACCCTCATTTCTCAGTATAGAATTTCTTTAAAACAGTTTGCCATTATCAAAACAAACATATTATATTACATTCTGATACTCAGTAGCATTATAATGTCATTGTTTAATACTAAAAAAAAATTCACTCCTGGTCTGGCTCCCATATCTCTGACGGTTAGAGGAAGTCAGTAAATCTCCTCCTATAAATCAAATATAAATCAAATGTACAGGTCACATATGGGTTTAAGGGCCCTATTGATTGTTAGCCTAGTATACACTTATGAAATTCATATTTATGCTAATCTACTTCATAGCTGATGTATACATTTTGCATTATTGGAATTGATGTATTGCTCCCTCAAAGTGATTCCACAGAGGTTTCTTTATTGTCTTTCTCTGTCAGGATTGCTTCATCTACTTTATATCAACAGATGTGCCGCCCATTATGATTAACTTTTGTAGATCAGTGTGTATAACTCTTTAAGAAACCTCCTTTGGGCATGTACTAAGTGTATTGATTACTGAGCACGTGCATGGACAGACCACCATTTTGTAATACGCTGTTGAGATGTAAGCATGTATATGTGTAAGCTCTATCTGTTAATAAGTTTGTTTATATTTACTGATGCAGTTATCCATCCTGATGTATTTCTATATAATAAAACATCTTAAATGAACTACCCCGCTTGCTTGTCTTCCATGGATTAGGGGATGAGCGACATGGTGCCAGAAGTGGCATGTCTAAAGGACATGTCAGAAACAGCATATCTAATGACCAGAAATAACTCCAGTTTCTCTATTTTGACTTCGAGAGGCATTCAGCTACAGTTGGAGGTACATAGAGGAGTGGACTGTCTCTTGCAGTATGTATAATTCACAAAACAGGTCAGAAATGAATTTTTCATGTTAAAACGTGCTCAAACTATTTCTTATTAAGTGTATGAAGTGCTTGCATGTTTGTGCAGTGTTGCAATAAAGTTATTTCACAAAATATAGCCATTTCAGAGCATATTTCTCAAAGTACAGTATTTCATAGAGTTTATTGTGCATTTGTGTGTTACTGCACGCTGCAGAGAGGCAATTTGTTTGTATATAATTACAATGGCCATATTTACAGTGTGCTTGTACATATTTGTTGGCATGGCAGATGGATTTCAAAAAACAGGTCCACGAGTGTTTGGTAATAGAACTGAAGAGTTTCATACAGGCTGCATTTGCTGATAAAGATGACTGTACAAAGGCATTTATTATATTTAATTTAGCTGGGTCAGAAGTCATTGAAAGGGAATGTTCATTTGTGTATGCACCTGCTATCTTTGCTGGAGTGGGGAAACCGTCATATTGTTGTACAGGCTGAGAAAATGGAGGACCCTGAGTGCTTAATATGTAAATTTAGAGAAATGTGTGACCCCCGATCAACATTGCAATGGAGAGGCACTTATTTCACACAAGGGATCAGAAGTCAGGTGAAAATTTTACTGCATATATAACTGACTTGAGAAATGAAGCTAAAATGTGCAGATTTGGTGATTTAAGGGATGAGTTGATAAAGAACAGTCTAGTGTGTGGTATTAAAGATGATGCTGTGAGAAAGATTTTGCTTTGTGCCAGTGATTTAACTTTGAATAAGGTCATTGAGATTTGTCAGATATATGATCTTACAGAAAAGCACACAAATATGCTTACAATGAGAAATGCATGCTTCCAGTTACTTCTAAGCCTCATATTGATAGTATGCAGCACATGGTTAAAAGAAACAGGCCCAAGCACGTGACAGCTATGGGGTTTACCATGGACTGCAGCAGGGCACCCCAGAGCTTTCTAGCAAGTTCCAGAAACCGCACAGTCTCAGTGAGGCATAAGAATGAGTCAGCAAACTCAAAACATGACCCCCATCCTAATTTCATTGTTAACTGTTGTAATTGTGGTAGAAATCATGAATCTAAAAGAGAAAAATGGTTAGCTTTTGGTAAACAATGCCATAAATGGAATAATTTCAAAAGATTTTGTAAATCAAAAGCCACAAATCCCTTCACTAAAAAGCAACATTTTAACAAAAGAGTTGATCAATTACAAAGCTAGGACCCAGTTTCTCATTCTTTTTATGTTGATGGTGTGTCAGTGCTTAATGAAACAGTCAATGCAGTTGATTTATGGGCCAAGAATTAAGTATTTTGTACGGTTCAGATAAATGGCAAACCCATAGAGCTCAAAGCTGATATTGCTTCAAAGTGCAATGTTATGTCTGCTTAAACATTTGCTAGAGTATGTGCTCGTGGAAGGCTTGATTTGTCAAAGTGTGTTAAGCTTGTTGCATATGGTGGTGAAGAGATTCATACGGAAGCCTCAGTAATGCTTTCATGTTACTCTGCTGAAAGAAGCTACAACTTATTATTTTATGTGGTTAAAAGGCACGTCCAGTCATTATTAGGCCTCAGAGACACTTTGAAAATGGGACTGATTTTATTTAACAAGGAAGTTCACCACATTAGCTTAAAAGACCACTACTCTAATTTTGACCAGCATATTTTTTCTACATATGCTGATCTTTTTGAAGACAAACTAGGCAAGCTTCCATTAGTGTACTCCATGAAGTTAGATTCCAATGTCAGCCCAGTTATCAGGCCAGCCAGAAATGTTCCAGTAGCCATGCAGACTAGAGTCAAAGCCGAACTAGATAAAATGGTGCAACAAGGTGTGATTTGTCCAGTTACTGAACCAACAGAGTGGGTATCTTCCATTGTGGTAGCTCATAAGAAAAGCTGAGACGACATCAGAATTTGTATTGACCCACGGGATTTGAACAAGACACTAGAAAGACCTCATCTTCCAATGCGCACAGTCAAAGAAGTTGCAACTCTCATGCCAAATGCCACTATTTTTTCTGTCATAGATTCAAAGAGTTAATTTTGGCAAATTTTGTTTGACAAGAAATCTTCGTTGATCACTACTTTCAGCACCCCATTTGGAAGGTATAGATTTTTGAGAATGCCATTTGGGATAAATTTTGCAAGTGAAGTCTTTCAATGTGCAATGGAGTAAATTTTTTCTGGGTATCCTTGTGCTATTATAGTAGACAACATACTAGTAGGAGGTAATGGTGAAGCAGAGCATGACAGAAACCTCAAAAAAGTTCTGGAAAGGACGCATCAAGTGAATCTTAAGCTCAGTCCATAGAAATGCAAATTCAGGCTATGAAAAGTCAATTATGTTGGTCATTTATTCACCAGTTCAGGCTTATAACTAGACCCTTCTAAGCAAACAGCCATTCTCAAGATGCCAGCTCCACACAATGTTCAAGCTCTGCAATGTTTTCTTGGCATGGTTTACTACCTAGGCAAGTTCATTCCAGACTTGAGTCAAATATCAGCACCACTCAGAGAGCTAACACTTAAAGATATATCTTGGTCTTGGTTAGAACAGCACCAGAGAGCATTTGATGTCCTTAAACAGAGAATTGCCAGTCCACCTACTCTCAGATACTATGACATCCACAAGCCAGTTACTCTTTCATGTGATGCTTCAAAATTTGGCCTTGGTGCAGTCATTCTACAAGAGGATCAATGTGTTGGTTATGCAACCAGAACTCTCACCCAAGCTGAAATGCAATATGCTTAGATAGAGAAAGAGCTTTTGGCAGTTGTGTTTCCATGTTCCAAGTTCCAAGATTATGTATATGGTAGACCTATCCAGACTGAAACATATCACTAACCTCTAGTTACTATTTTGAGAAAGCGTATACATACAGCTCCAGACAGATTGCAATGCATGATGCTAAGATTGCAAAAGTATCACTTCAATCTTGACTACAATAAAGGCAAACTTCTTTATCTTGCTGATATGTTATCCATATCACCCATAAGTACCACTGAACAGCATTAGAATGAGCAATTTGATTTTGAAGTCATGGAGGTGAGAAATTATTCTTCCACATGTCTTGATAAGCTCAGAGATCATACAGCCACATAGCCAGTTTTACAAAAGCCCAAAGAAGGATGACCATCAAAGCAATCTACTTTACCTCCAGAAGTGCAACCTTATTTTCCAAACAGAGATGAGATTTTGTCAGACAATGGTATTGCCATGAAAGGTCCTAAAGTTATTGTTCCAAAGTCTTTGCAACAAGAGTACATTAATATCTTACATCGAGGTCATCCAGGAGCAGACTCTATCAAAAGAAGGGCGAGAGGACTATTATTTTGGCCTGGTATGTCACAAGATATTGAGAGAGCACTTTCATCTTGTTCTGTGTGTAACTGTAATAGTACAAAGCCATATCAACAGAAAGAATTACTTCAGCTGAACCAAATTCCTGAACTACCTTGGTTGACAGTAGCCACAGACATCATTATCTGGTGTTAGTAGATTCTTATTCCAATTTGTTCGAGATTGATCTACTTCCTAATCTAGCATCTACTACTGTCATTACTAAGATGAAGCATCATTTTGGAGTTCATGGGTCTCCGCACAAAGTGATTTCTGATAATGGCATGCAGTTTACATACCAACAGTTCAAAAGATTTGCCGAAGAGTGGGACTTTACTCATGTCACGAGTAGCCCAGAGTATCCTCAGTCCAATGGTTTGGCAGAATGTGCAGTTCAAAGTGCAAAGCAGTTACTAGAGAAGTTGAAACTAGACAATAGTGATATTTTTCTAAATCTCTTGAATCTCAGAAACATTCCTTGTGATAAACATCTTGGTTCACCTGCTCAGAGACTTCTGTCGAGACAAACCAGAACTACATTACCCATCAGTAGTCAATTGATGGTTCCATGTGTCAAGAACAACAGGTCAGTGAAAGCCAATCTGCTGGAGAAGCATTTAACCCAGAAGTCCTCTTGCAATAAAACCAGCAGACTGCTCAATCCATTATGAGAGGGAAAAGTGGTAAAGATGCAAACGTCCAAAGCTTATGATCGGGTTGGATTTGTGAAGAACATCTGCCCAGAGCTGAGATCGTACACAAAGAGCAGACTTCAGGTAGAATCAGAAGCATCAGAAGCAGTCTGAACCTGTACCATAGCATATAGCCTGTGAGAAAGACTCAAAGACTCTATCTCAGAGTGAGTTATCTGCTGTTCCAGTTCCTAAGGAAGTTCCAGAAGCTATTTCCATTCCTGTGAGGAATCCTGAGATGGGCTGTTCACCGAAACCTGTCCCTGTTGCTAAGTCCAGTCCTGATGGTTATGTCACAGGATCCTGTCAAACCACCAGACCATGTTCCAGATATACAGCGACTTTGACATAAACAATATGAACAACTTGAGAATTGCGTTTATTTTTCCGATTGTCTACAATGATGCATGCCTAACTGCAATCTTATTTTGATAAAGTGCCATCTTTTCTTTAAGAGGGAGGCTGTAGATCAGTGTGTATATCTCTTTAAGAAACCTCCTGTGAGCATGTACGAAGTGTATTGATACTGAGCACATGCAGGGACAGACTGCCATTTTGTAGTAAGCGGTTGAGATGTAAGCATAATAGTGTGTAAGCTCTATCTGTTAATAAGTTTGTTTATATTTACTGATGCAGTTATCCATCCTGGTGTGTTTCTATATAATAAAGCATCTTAAACAAACTACCCCACCTGCTTGTTTTCCATGGATTAGGGGATGAGTGACAACTCTGGGAAGTGGTTAAGTAGTATACAGCATTGCAGAGGGACAGCACCAGTCTAAGGCACTGAATATATGGGTTTGGAGACACTGCAGGTGACTCTGCTCTATTTTCTCTTTTGCTGAGAAGGTGGTTATTGGAGTACTTGGTACTCAGTTAACCTCTGAGGATAAACTACTGGATGCACCACTTAGCTGCAAGTGGAAATGGGTTGGGAAGTCATAGGTATTTTTGACACGTACAAAATGCATACATTTGACTGACACAGCTGCACATCTGATATCTCCTAAGTCACAAACTGAAATGGATGCTTCACTGGAGCTGCAGATATGCAACAGTTTGGAAAGGTGCAGACTGTTGTTGCCCTGCATCACCTCCTGAGTGTATGTCTGTTTCTTCTGACCATATGTTGCAGGGTAGTCAAACATCCCAGACTATGAGACAATTCAGGATACAGAAGATGAGCTGAGGTGACATGGTACACTAATGTGGAGGATTTATGACTGGGTCTTTGAGCATAACCAAGTTATATACTAGAGCACTGAAGGCCGATAAATTCACCTTAAGAATAAAGCAGAGCAATGTTCAAGCGGTCAATCTTCTCCTCCATGTTGAGAAAAAATAACACATTGGATGTGTTAGTAAGAGCCGAAGTCACAATCGTACCTTGGTGCCATGTAAAGGAAACATTCATCAGTATGGCAGGGACCTGAGAACAGTGTGGTTTTTAACAGTGAAAATGTGTGCTATAAAAATGTTCAGTAATGAGACATAGATTGTTCTCTGTTTATTAGATGAGTAAGTGACCAGACCAAAAAATACTTTTCAGCTATGACTTAGCATAAGTAAAACAACATTAAAAATAGGTTCATAGGTTCATCATAGGTTGGTACTAGGCTATCAACCCTAGGGCCTATACAAGCCTAGCCATAGCACTTCCCTGGATATTTCTTCCCACGATATTTACTTCCCTGGACCCCTGTCTAGCAGGGCGACTGATGTGATCCCCGGGGTGAATTTTCTAGCTCCCATCCAATCATCCAGGTTCCTTTTGAAGAGGGCCAAGGAGGTGCTCTGCTTGACATGTATGAACAGTTTATTCCAGAGTATGGGGAGTCTCTGGGTTAGGAACCTATCCATCCAGCATGTTTTGTTCATTGTGATGACAAGGTTTAAATCCCTGGAGTGCAGGAACACACTTTACAAACACAGTAAAGTGAACAAATGTACACAGTTTACATGTATTTTGAGTAAAGCAGTAATAATCTATCATAGCAAATTATTTTGTTCTTTTGCTCTCTCAAAGATTAATATGTTTTAAATTATGATATAAGTAAAGTATGTAATTTTAAAAAATAAAAGCACTGTGAGAGAAACCAGTTTGCAGGTATTACAGGAAGGCAGTAAGATAATATTTATAGGAACTGGTGAAAAGCTATGAGAAGAAAGTTAAGTTCTGGCATAAATTAAAGAGTGGCACATGTAGGAAGGATCGACAAAGATGTTTAGGTTATAAAATTCTGAAGGAAGAGTGGGTTAACATGGTGGGGTAAAGTAAAAGTATAACAGATTAAAGTGGTGTGGTATAAAGAGCAGAAAAACAATTAAGCTAAGCTTGCATGTGTGCTTGTGTCTGTGAGGCTGAATAGATTTAGCCATTGTCCCAGAAATGGCTACAGAGTGAAGAGTTTACAAATTGTTCAGATTAGTTTGGGCTTACAAGTGGCAGGGAAACAGTAAGTCTAATGCTTGGAGGAAGTCAGCTCTACATGCTGGGAAAGTTTTATAGAATGTTTGAGTCTCTGTTATAAGGTTGATCACAAGTCTATGAAGTAAAATAGCTTTCTGATCACGACTCAAGCGGATGTAAGTGAAATGTTTATAACAGAGAGGAAGGATGTCAGAATTTAAAAGCTTAAAGTGCTTAAGAGTAAATACAGTGAGACACTTTGCTCACTACAGTGGATATATGGTAGTGTTCTCAGTGTATTGGAAAAATACTAAACTGATAAATTTTGTTTAAAGTTGGTAGAAACATCTTGTCATTTGTAGAGCTAAGCACATATTCTAACTTGCATTTTAGGCTTTGTTTGAACTCAGTTTAGTCAATCTACAGTATAATTTCAAGTGAGGTAACAGTATTTGCTGCATGGTGAGTGTGTGTTGTTATAGAGCAGAAAGTACACCGCAAAATATTTAAAGGCAGAGACCTCTGAGATAAGAAGACCATTTGGATTCAGGAAATTGAGCCCTAGAGTGAATTGTTACTTGGTGAGTGTTCCAGAAATCATTATGAGATTTGATGGAATTGATGATCCATTTTTACCCATTTTAGATATGATGAAGATCCTGTTATAAGGAATTTTATATTGCTTTACCGTCTTTTTTTTACTTCATAGCCTTATAAGATCATCTTTAGAAATGGTGAGATGGATATGAGGGAGAAAAGTGGCTGAGTCAGTACTAAAGAGAAAAAAAGAAAATAAAAGGGCACTTAATATGAAGCTTTACATACAAAAAAAAAAAAAAAAAAAAAAAAAAATAGACCCTGTTGTCCGAAGAGATGCTTACAGGCAACTTCAATGATTGTGTTTAAAAGAGTTGGATAAAGAGTTAAAACGCCCCTTACAGATTCTGAAGGCAAAATAACAAAAAGAAGTAAATATTTTACATATTCAAATAACATCTTTAGATGAATGAAATTATTCCCTTTTATATAACGTATATCCATGTATGATATGACATGGAGCAATTGTAATAATGCAGTCTTTCCTGAATCACTACTGAAAATTATTTAGAGGTCCCTATTTGTTAAAAGGAGCCTCAACTTACCTGTAGGCTGGTGTTATTAGTATTGTTTGCAAGACAATGGAGGATGTCTGCTGGGAAGAAGTCTGATAAAGAAGGACAGAACTTAGTTTTAAATAAGTAGGTGATAATATTTTTCTTAGATGAAGGAATAAATGCAAGGAGCTAATAAGTGGTTAACAATATGGCACATGGCGAAACAACAAGAAGTGTAGCAGACATACAGAAATGACAGTGAAGATAATTTTGGGCACATTAAAACTTTCTTGTTAGGCTTGAAGTCATAACAGACCCTTTAATCCCACAGGCTGGAATGGCTTTAGTATATACCTGTGCTTAGGGCATCTACTTACTGCCTCTGTCCATAAGGGCCACAGGTTACAAGACAGGGATGAAGTTGCAATTTCTCATCCACTATTCCAAATTGTATTTGACTATGTTTAGGGAAGAGCTCTGTTACACGTGAATGGGAATTTGTTCCAGAGAAAATGTAATCTCTGAGAAACATACTTGTCTCTCCAACATGTTTTGTTTATGTTACAGACAAAGCTTAGATCCTTAGATTGGATAATTCTAGTGCTGCTTGTTTTGTGAATGTAGCAGATCCAGTAGAGGTTGTACCAGAGAATGACTTGTAGGCTATTATCCATAGATTGCCCATCCTTAGTCTGAGGAGACTGAGTACAGGGAAAGGGCTTTGAGACAGTCTGCATAGGACATATTATTTACACTCTGTATTCTTTTAATGATGAACTTCTGTGGATGTTCCAGCTGTTGCAAATGCCTGATCAGATACATGGCAAAGAGTACATTTCTTCTCAAGTATTGGTTTAAGGAGGGCTGAGTATAGTGGCACTATGATATCCTTAGATCTGAAAGCCAAGCCACTTATAAGGATTTTCTCACTACCATAGCCACATGATGATCAAGGTTTAGGTTACTGTCAACCTAAGTTGCCAAGTCCCTCAACACTGGGTTTACTCTTATGGGCGTGTTATCGACACTGTAATTTGCAGGGGTGGTCGTCTTCCCAAAAGGTATAGTCATGCATTTATTTTGCAGTGAGTTTTAGGCCATGATTCTCACACTAGTTATTTGTCTGTGTCAGCCCCTCCTGGAGGATATCTTCATCTCTTGGGGATTCAATGATTGCATCCAACTTGCAGTCATTAGCAAAGCTAGTCAGCCAAAGGCCCACTACATTGGCCTTGACTTCAGAGAAGTATATTCCGAACAGCAGCGGTGCCAGTGCTAAACCCTGTGGAACACTACAAGTAACAAGCCACTTGTGGAGGTGGATTCCCCCATCCTAATTTCATGTTTCCTATCTGTGAGCCATTTGGCTAACAATTGGGTGACACAGGGATTTATTCCTAAAATTGTGAGTTTGTCTATAACACCCGAGTAAGCATTGTGTCAAATTATTTTGCCAGATCAATGTATGCAGTATGTACCCTTTTGTCCTCATTCATGGCTCTAGTGACCTTCTCGAAGAAGTGCACCAAGTTTAGTAGGCATGCCCTTAATGAAACCGAATTGGGATGGGTCCAGTAGATTTCCTATGTCTTTGCTTATCAGGTCCATGATAATTCTTTCCATGGCCTTGCATACAAGACTAGTCAAACTTCTGGGTCTGTAGTTCCCTGGGTCTGTTGATGGTCCGTCTTTGTGTAGAGGGACAATCATTGCACTTCTCCATTCCCTATGGAACTGGAGGCTGTGGCTGAATGCAGATTCTAGTGGGTCTAACAGGACATGTTTCAAGCTGTTTTGAAGGCATCCTTTGATATTATCAGGCCTCACTGATGCAGGGGTTTTAGCTCTGGAGAATGCAGTGAGAACCTGTTCTTTAGTGATAGTTGGGCAAGGAAGGTAAATTGTATTTCCTGGGGGTGGGGAGGGGGAAGGTGAACAGGGAGGTAAAGGGAGGATAAAAGTGGAGCGAAATTTATTGGTCAGCAAGTTTGATATATCCCCCAGTTTGGTATAGAAAGTTTCATTTGCTACTTATTTCAGCCCACTGTTGCGTGTTCCATTTAAAATTGCGTAGATAACTGAAAAATATGTTATGGTGGTTTCCTTAGCCTGGGGGCTGTCTTAACGTTAGCTTTGGAGGACTTAATCTGTCCCCTGAGTTGCTTGTTGAAACTGATGATAGAATGTTTAGTCTTTTGGGCAAGATTTTCATTCTTTTGTTGTACAACCTATTTATATTGGGGACCACCAAAGGGTCTTGGTTTTGGAGTTCATCCTAAGTTTATTTTGGTTCGGTACTGCTGTTTGTCTGCAGTTATTTACATGCTTGTGCAGGGTTTCTGTAAACATTTTTGCATAGGCCACCATGTTCTCTGAGTTTGGGGTAGGGGGGTTGGAATTTAGCTATGCCATCACTTAATAGGAGGTAGTTATCACTGGAAAAGTTCTTAAAGGTGTTGGGGTTTGCTAGGAGTTCAGTCTTTATATTTATTTCAAAGGCAAATGCTTTGTGATCTGATCAGTGAGGACATTACACAAGGGAGGCTGCAATGCTCACTTACTTTTCTAAGCACCAGATCCAGGATATTTGCACCCCTAGTAGGTGTGCAGGCTAGCTATTCCAGGGTGTTTGCACTAACAAAATCCAAGAATCATTGAGCCTGCATGTTAATGGTTGTGTATGGATGCTGATAGATCATTAATTTGCATCTAGAAGGATTTAGGGTAACAAAGGTGATAACTTCATTATTCATGAGATGCTTTGCTTTTTTTGTATTAT
Source organism: Protopterus annectens (assembly GCF_019279795.1). Taxonomy (NCBI): domain Eukaryota; kingdom Metazoa; phylum Chordata; order Ceratodontiformes; family Protopteridae; genus Protopterus; species Protopterus annectens. The sequence goes on along the minus strand of NC_056727.1, from coordinate 899,176,464 downwards.
TTTAGTAGAGTTTATATGATTCTTTCAAGACATACTGTATGAAAGTGTGGAAGGTGGGTGGATTTCAAAGAATATTAAACTTGATTCTGATTATCATGTTGTCTTTTAGTTCTCTACCCACATAAAGACAACCCCCAGGATTCAGCAAGCTCTGCATGGTGTACAGGAATAGTGCAAGAGCTGCTGCAGGCAATATGGCTGATGTGTGATCCAGGAATGAGCTCCCAGGATGTGCACGAACGCTCCTGCACTATTCCTGCAAGGGCACACCTCCTGTATGCTAATTACCTCATTTGCTAGTGAAAAATGCAAATGAGGTGAATCAGCGATCCAGGAAGCAGGCACGCATCTGTGCAGGAATAGTGTAGACTGCAGAAATCTATTCAGCCAGTAGCTGAACACATTTCTGCAAACTACAAAATGGATGCATGACAGCTCATAAAAAAGCATGTATTATAAGGGTTAGGCATGCCAATAGCCAAATATATGGCCATAGGCATGAAAACTGGTTTAAAAACGATAAAAAATAATTTTGTTTTGGCCAATTTTTGCCGTTTAAGCATAGGGCAGTGGTGCGCAAACGAGATCGGCCCGAAAATAAGAAAAAAAGCTGGAAATAAGCTTTTAAGCCAAAATCATCATTTTGCCATAATAGTCAATGGCATGCATAACACAACAAGACCATGGAATAGTGGTTGCTAAGGGGGAAGGCTGAGTGTTGGTGTTGTAACCATGCATTAGCAGTCAGTTCTAGGCAAATGAGGAGAATGATACTGAATCACAGATTTCCCCTCAGTGCTAGCTTGCACCCAACTGTGTAGGTGCAATAACACCATGGTCTAAGCTTTAGAGCTAGATGACCTCATGAGGGGGAGTATCATGACTGCTGTAAGCTTATTGGAGCACAGTGGCCCGTGTTTGCCCTTAGCTAGGCACAGCTAAGGAAGGGTGTGTCTGAAGCTGCCTAGCAGTATTTAGAGTGCCTAAGTGGGTGTGCGCGCCGCACACCTGGTTTTAAACAAAATAAAGAAAAAACAGGAAATAGCAGCACCGTTCACATCTGAGCACTGGGTATGCACGGAGCACCTCGGAGCTTAAATGGGAAGGCAATGGGAAGGGAAAAAAGCAGTAGGAAGGTAATCAAGGAGAACTAGTATAGTTGGCAGGTGAAATGTATCAGAATCAGCCAATTACACAGGCAGCAGCCCAGAACACTACAGGTCTATATTTTAATGCGGAAACCTCACGTATGCAAATCCTGAAAGGCCGACACATACACAGCGAACTGCAAGAACACCAAACGTCCTTAAGCATGAAATTCAAAATATCGAATTGCCATAGTTGTCCATCTCCACCACCCGCTATGTACTGCCTACCCAAAGAAAACAAATATAAATGTATTACCATATATGAACTTACCTTAACCCATACCCTAACCCTAAGGTCAGTAACTATTGCACATTTACGTTAGGGAGCTATACCAGATAAGGGAATCTCCTACTGACGTTTTACCTCACTAAACATGGTGTGGACAACTATGGTGATTTGGTATTTTGAATTTTGCACTTAAGGACTTTCAGTGTTCATGCGGTTCGCTGTTTATGTGTTGGCCTTTCGGGATTCACGTAAGTGAGGTTTTGTCATTCTAATATAGACCCACACACTACTATAAACTAAGCAAACACCTTTCACTCTCGGTTTTCCTACAAACTCTACACCACGGGTGTACACAAACAGGGAAGTTTTACCTAACAAAACCAACAAAATGATAGGGGCTGCTTTAGCTCTCATAAATCAATATGTAGAAGAGGCTGAGGGTGGTGAGGATGAGAATGCTGATGACCAACCAACAATGAGGAGAAGGAGAAGAGTGTACAGACCCAGGGAAACCTACCAGGGGCTACATGAGCTGGAGATAGTGGACTGCTATAGCGTGGACAGGGACCTTCTACAGCAAATTGTTGAGCTGTGCCGGCCATGCCTCACACACAGAACCAACAGAGGGGAACCCATCCCAGTGGATACCAAGGTATGTGTAGGCTTAAGAATACTAGCCACAGGTACCTTCCAAAGGCCAACTGGGTATCATGGTGATCTCACAGGCATCAACATCCAGGGTACACCACCAGTTCCTGGATGCCATGTCAGCACATGCCAGTGAGCACATATATTTCCAAAACACCTGTGAGGTGTTGACCAGCAATATGTGTCTCTTCCACTAAATAACAGAATACCCTGAGGTAGTGGGTGCTATAGACTGCACGCGCATACACATCAAAGCACCACCCAGTGAGCGAGGTAGGGTCTACATAAATTGCAAGGGCTTCACCTCCATCAACTGCCAGGTCATGTGCGATGCCCAGCACACACATTCATTATAATGCCCTGGGCATCGCACATGACCTGGCAGTTGATGGAGGGGAAGTCCTTGTGGTTTATGTAGGGTCTACATAAACCGCAAGGGCTTCCCCTCCATCAACTGCCAGGTGATGTGCAATGCCCCGGGCATTATAATGAATGTGTGTGCTGGCAGCCCTGGAAGCTATCATGACTCCCACATCTGGCATATGACTCAGCTGTACCAGATATTTGCCAGTGGGGACGTCCCATATGGCCACCTAGTGGGGGATGCTGGTTACGCACTGGAGCCATGGCTGATGACACCCATCAGAAATACACACACACCTGAACAAGAACTCCATAATGAGGTACATGCACAAACCAGAATCATAATAGAGTGCATGTTTGGGATGCTCAAGTCACAGTTCTGGTGCCTGGAGCCTTGCAGTACTCTCCAGCTACATGTACCCAAATTTTCATTGTATGTGCCATGCTACACAATATGACCCTGTGGAAACAGCTGCAGCAGGAACAGCACAGGGCAGGCCCACACAGCCCCCCACCATTGCCAAGGCCAGCACAGGCACAGACTGACTCAGAGGAGGAACAACTTGAGCCTTCCCCTGTAGGCAAAAGGAGGCGTGCCCAGTATGCCCATGCTTTGGCAAAGAGGCAACGCATAGCACATACACTGACACGATAGGAACCCAGGGAATGACATCTCTCTCTGACTCACACATACAGTAAAAGGGATGCCAAACCTGACACTACCTGTGCTTAACCATGTATAGGGAGTGTACTATGTGCATCTGACATAGTCAGCCCTCCAGCACCATCCTCAATACTGGCACAGCCACAAGGTAAGTCACTCTCTCTATCAATTGCTGAATGGAGTAGTATGTTCTGCCTCTTGTAGCTATGGTACGGATGTGAGAATGTAAGGGAATCTGGTGGCTGAATGGGATGGCAGCAATAGTAAACACCTATATTGGCATCATGAAATCCATAACAAATACTGGTGTCAACATAGTAGGCAGTACTAGACAAGGTGACAAATCCCACTGCAGGACATGTGCTGGGCCAAATGAGTGTCCATAGGATGCATGCATGTCAGTGAGGCTCACATACCCAACAACAGTCTCAGCCACCAAGACAGGTGTAGATGACCACAAAGAAAGGCTGTGCTAAGGCCTCTGACTGATGGCAACAGAGAACAGCCCCCTCCAGACTTATGCAGACAGGCTACAACAGGTCAGGCAGTTGGATGTTAGTTCTGAAGGGTATGAAGTCTGAAACTGAAATGTAGGTCAATAAAACTTAAGATTTGTACTCCACTGATATGCCTCTAGTCTGCATGATAGGTCAAAATACAGAATGAAATGGAAGCCAGCAGAGTACCTGAAATACCAGTACAGTCATAGCAAATGTTTACAGTTGTCAGGTGTGCACCCCTCACAATCCTATGTAGAAATGTAATAACGTGTATGTGTGGGTATAATAACAGTGGAGCACAGATAACCTGAGCTGGCCAAATTAGCAGGATAGATTATTGCACGTGTATAATATGCAGGGCTCTGTGTGTTAGGTTGTTGTGTGTTGTATATTGTGTGGAAGTGGTCAGCATGTATGCATGGAGGGCTGTGTCCCAGTGGTAGTACTGTTGATGACAGGGCCAAGTTCCGACAAGTGCAGTGCCAAACACAATGCATCCCAGCAAGACCCAATCCAGCAGTAATCCATACTAATTGTTCAGATGTAATATCTGTCACCATCTGAAAGATGGACATGGCATGAATGTGGGCCTAGACATACACACAGTACACAGGTAGAAGTACCCTAGACAGAGTATATATAATATAACTGCCAAATCGACACATCTTTGGAATTGTACATACAAGTTAGCAGCACATTAGTTGTCTGTGTAGTATGGAATACTGATGTAGTGTGGCCAAACACTGGCAGACCCCAAAAGGCACAGTTATGAAGTACTGAGAAACTGCTGATGTCCCCGCACAAGACAGCATATGGGGAATACTCCATGTATATCTGTGAGTCAGCTGCAAGAAACTTCTATAGCACACATGCACTCAGCTCACCCCACCATCAACCACATCTTCATCACAGGTCATATCCCTGCTGTTGAGAATGATTACAGTAAGACCCCCACTTCTGTATGGGAATACCCACAGAATGTAGCATGCTGAAGAGATGTCCCATGCAGGTCTGTCCCTAGCTGTAAGCAGCACCCTGCCAGCATCCACACCGATGGATTAATAAGGACAGAAACTATTGCCATTAACACCTTGCACACTTACACTGTCAGCCCAGAGGAATCCAGTGGCTTGCAGCCTGGGACTGTAGGAGTGACAGAATGCACTGGCCTGCTACAGTTGGCCTGTATCACTACCAAATGCCCTACAGTTGTCTGTCAAAGGCCTGTGCCTCACCCATACTCCCAATGTATTTTATCTCATGGAGTCCCAAATAATGACGTAACACAGTCCACAGAACACAAATGCAAGGCCATGTCAACAAATCCCAGTAGCATGCCCACCCTGTCCTACTGCATGAACTGTGGACTAACCTCTAAATACCGCTGGGATGAAGGGATAACTATAGGGATATTTATCAGATATCACTTGCATAATGTTAGGAAGAGGATTGAACAACGGGGGGGGGGTAGAAACATGGATACCATGGACTGTGTGAAGTCTGAAACTCTGATGTGTGCCCATACTATCCCTGCCTACAAATCCAAGAATGGGTGGCTACAAAACTGGTCATAAACCACAATGTGAAGGGGAAATGACCATATATATGAGCCCTGCCTCTGGGTAACCTGTGTGAATCTGTACAGCTGTGAGGTATGGCCACAGTAGGATATGGCCATTCTGTCATGTCAATAGATGTACAAGCAGGGGATCCTCAGCCACCACAGTGCCAAGGTGCTGGACCATTTACACAGACCCATCAGCAAGTGTCTGCAGCTCCCCCCTCCAGAATGGCATGAGTGTGCAAGAATATGTAGGCTGCAGACCACAATACTAGACACAGCTTCATTCAGCTTGTATTCCCCAGGAAATTACTGCGAGCAAATTAGCATATCTGTCAGTAGTTGATGACATAATACATCACAGTGTAAAACAGTACATATGTCTGAATATGTCTGCTAACATCAAAACCATGTAGCACAAGCAGCACAGACATGACTAGTTACAGTAACTCACTATCCTTTGCCCATAGTGACTCCATATTGTCAACCTATCTACAGATATCCTGCAAAAACTGGTTGCTAGCTGTAGATGTAGAACACAAATGCCTGCACTGGAGTACAACCTACCTGGCATGGATTCACACATTCAGTACAGAAGGTCATACTGGGGAAGGCTCCCACACTTAGAGAAACAAAGCCCACGTCTGAAAACAAAATACAGAAGGGTCATGCTGAGCATGCTCTCACACTTAAAGAAATGAAGCCCATGTCTGGCAACAACAGTGGACTATACATATCTATCAGTCGCATATTTCTGTGCACACACAACACATTGCACACCAGTCATGCTTTGCACACACATCAGATAGAAATACACACGTATATCCAAGGACAACACTCTATAATAGGTCAAACATACACAAACAGAGATGTGGGGAAAAGAGAGACAAACAGTGACAAAAAACTTCCCATCATGAGGCCTGTCCCACCCACCACACATCCAATTGGCCAATATCACATGATGTGCCGATGTCTATCACTGTAGAGATTTGCTTCTGGTAGCCCTCAGCACTATAGTGTCTGTGGTGCTTGTGATAACAGTGTAACATGACAGTACAAGTCATTATTCATCTAGAAGTCGTATACACAATCCTATCAAATGTAAAGCTGTGTGTGACTGAGTGTTTTGTGTGTGTTTCTAGAGGAATGGTTTATGGGCCATTCACACACACTGCACTCCCCATTGCCCTAGTTTAGCTAGCCTGCTGATGTCAATCACCTTGAAATACCCCTTTGGACAAGGATCATCCCTATAAGCTCTGTGGCATGTGCAATAACTGCATAATGCTATGGCATGACATACTAGTTAGGTAGGAGTTCTAATCCCAGACATGGCAACTGTGAAACTTTGTGTGTGTAGGGGTCAATGATTTTGAGGCCATCCACAGACACTCCACCTCCCATTGCCCTAATTTAGGAAGCCTGCTGATGTCAGTCACCTTGAAATACCTCCTTGGAGAAGATTCAGTCCTGTAAGCTCCATGGTGCATGCAATAACTGCGTAATGCTATAGTGTACTGTACTAGTTAGGTAGGAGTTCTAATCCCAGACATGGTAACTGTGAAACTCTCTCTCTGTGTGTGTGTGTGTGTGTGTGTGTGTGTGTGTGTGTGTGTACAGAATAATGCATTTGAGGCCATTCACAGTCATTACACCTCCCATTGCCCTACTTTAGCAAGCCTACTGATGTCAGGCACCTTGAAATACCTCCTTGGACATGATTCAGCCCTGTAAGCTCTGCGGCACGTGAAATAGCTGCATAATGCTGTAGTGTGATGTTCTAGTTAGGTAGGAGTTCTAATCCCAGACATGACAACTGTGAAACTCTGTGTGTGTTTGTACAGAGTAATGCTTTTGAGGCCATTCACAGTCACTACACCTCACATTGCCCTACTTTTGTAAGCCTGCTGATGTCAGGCACCTTGAAATACCTCCTTGGACAGGATTCAGTCCTGTAAGCTCTGTGGCACATGCCATACCTGCATAATGCTATAGTGTGCTGTACTAGTTAGGTAGGAGTTCTAATCCCAGACATGGCAATTGTGAAACTCTCTGTGTGTATACAGAGTGATGTTTTTGAGGCCATTAACAGTCACTACACCTCCCATTGCCCTACTTTAGCAAGCCTGCTGATGTCAGGCACCTTGAAATAACTCCTTGGAGAGGTATCAGCCCTATAAGCTCTGTGACACATGCTATAACTGTGTGATGCTATAGTGTGATGTACTAGTTAGGTAGGAATTTTAATCCCAGATATGGCAACTGTGAAGCTGTGTGCTTGTATGTGTAGGGATCAATGATGGCTCTACTTTAGCAAGGCTGCTGATGTCATTCACCTGGAAATACCCCTTTGGACAAGAGCTAGCCCTATAAGCTCCATGATGCATGCAATAACTGCATAATGCTATAGTGTAACATATTAGTTAGGTAGAAGATCTAATCCCAGACATGGCAACTGTGAAACTCTGTGTGTGTGTACAGAGTAATTCTTTTGAGGCCATTCACAGTCACTACATCTCCCATTGCCCTACTTTAGAAAGCCTACTGATGTCATCTACCTTGAAATACACCTTTGGAGAAGGGCTAGCCCTATACGCTCTGTGGTACATGCCATAAATGTGGAACAATGTAGTTGCAGTAACTATACAGCTATAGGTTTGAATTTCATCTGTGGCAAGTGTTTGTGTGTGTACCTCAAAGATTTTGTCCCCAGTTACAGCCAGTACATATATCAGAGCCTGACTTTAGCAGTCCTGCAGATATCATCCACCTTACAAGTATCTGTTGCAAAGGCTAAACCATGTCAGGTCAGTGGTGCATGTGGTAAATGTGTAACCATTATAGTCAGTAAAGGTTGTTAGATAGAGATTTGAACCTCACCCATGGCAAAGTTAAATGTTAATTATGGTAAAATTATTTTTGGAATCTCTCACCCACTACATCACTCATGGAAAGTATTTACAAGGGTTGGTGATGTTCCTCACCTTAGACATACCTTGGGACAGCATCCGTCCAGTAAGCTCTGTGGCACATGTGATAAATGTGGTATACTGTACTAGCAATACATATCTAGGTAGGGGTTTGAATCCCAGTACTGACTGTGTGTGTGTGTGTGTGTGTGTGTGTGTGTGTGTGTGTGTGTGTGTGTGTGTGTGTGTGTGTGTGTGTGTGTGTGTGTGTGTGTGTGTATGTATGTGTGTGTGTCTGTCATCAGTATCTTGTGGGGAGATTGCTGTGATTGTGTAATGACAGGATGCATTATGGGGTGGGTTTTGCTAAATTATTATATTGAGGAGCTACTATATGTCACAATGTCCACCTTACAAGGACAACAGATGTCAAACAGCAGAGAGGCTGGTGTAGACAATCCATAGCCCTACATGTGACATTATGGATCAGTGAACAATATAGGCAACCCTTGTATTACTCAGAGAACACTCTTCACACATGTCTTATACACAAACACACTTGGCTAGGCAACAACTACTATATTGGTAGTTCCCTGCATATTGCCCACAGATAGTAACCACGGTGTGATTGCAGTGGACTACATGCCTGTTGACCACAACACTGCCACTGACATCAGAATGTACTGTGATGTGTAACATCTCCTGACTGTGTGTTATCCAGCAAGTCAAAGGACATAGCACCCTGTTACATCCCTACAATAGGCAAATAAATGCTTACAGTGGTACTTTGCTATGTTCCCCACTGGACACCTGCAACAACTGTAGAGTCTGCAAATGTAACCCACAAAGGGAATACTATGCCTTATACACATGCCCTGTATGGACAGATGCCACTAACTCCACTGAATACCTGTGTTATGCTGTCAATGTAGGTGTAGCCACAACCTCAGTTCCATAGCCAGGTCTCACCACATGAGGTCAGGAATGCCACATCAGATGATAACAATCTGTCTACACAACATGCCCCAGAGATCTCAAGTACACTTCCACATATCACAGAACATGCATGTGGGACATGTGCACAACCCAGACACTGTCCATGTTATATAATATAGATCACATACATGGCAAGCATTGCGCGGAACTGGCCACCCCACAATCGCAACACAAATGAGTGAATGGTGAATCCAATACCCACCTGTGTGGGCCAATCAAGGGACTACACCCCTGAGCCACACTGGAGATGATTGTCATGTGGCCTGATGCCAAGGTACTCCCTTTGCCTAGCCTTGTACAGCCTTCTGGCACAGTCAACTACTACACACCTGTGAAGCAATGAACCCATGCATGTCAGTACTGGCAAGTGTGTGTGTGTGTGTGTGTGTATGTGTGTGTGTGTGTATGTGGAGATTAATGATTTTAAAGCCATT